>NC_056746.1:758805717-758920717 GCF_019279795.1 Protopterus annectens
AGGTCCAATTGGTCAATACCTCCTTTCCATAAACAAAAAATATCATCCACAAATCGCCCATAATAGACAAGTTCATTCTTCCAGATATTTCCATCACTAAAGATTGTTTTAAATTCCCACTCAGCCAAGACCAAGTTTGAATAACTGTTGGCACATGGAGTTCCCATGGTCACACCCCAGGTTTGCAGATAAAAGGAATCTCCATACATAAAGATGTTATTCTCAAGGACTAATTCCAGCAGAGAACAAAGAGGCTCCGTTGTTAAATTATGTCTAACCAGAAAATCATGTAAGGTCCTCACGCCATACTCATGGGGGATCACAGTAAAAAGACTGGTTATGTCAATAGTTATAAGTAGAAGGTTGTCAAAACCATCCAGAGACTTAATAGTGGAGAACAAGTCTTTCAAGAAGCTGCCTGTATCCTTTAGGACAGTGGTAGCATAAGGCAAAGCTTTCTTGAGTTCATTTTCTTCATATCTGGATATGGATTCAGTAATCCATCCTCTCCCAGAAACAATGGGATGTAAGGGAGGGTCCAAAAGATCTTTATGTATCTTATGTAATCCACCAATGTTGGGAAACATAGGATGAGGTGTTTCAAAAAATTCATATAAATCTTGACTAATCCTTCTTTCCATCAATAGATCATAGGCGTTCCCTCTGATACGTTCAATTCTCTGATTTACTTCTTTCTTACTCAATTTACGATAAGTCATGTTGTCATCCAACATCAGTAAAACTTTATTACGATACCAGTCTGCATCCATCACTATTATGCAGCCACCTTTATCTGCTGGTTTGATCACCAAGCTATCCATCCTTCTCAGTTGTTGGAGAGCCTCCTTTTCTTTCCTATTTAAATTATAGAAACAATTATTAACTTTATCTGTTGTACCTCTCACCTTATTTATCTCATCCTCACACAATTTCATAAAAAGTTCTACTTGAGGAGGATTAACTGGAGTAAATAAACTCAATTTCTTATAGGTCTGCTGTTCTTTCATAGAACCTTCACCAAAAATACATTTCAGGGACACGTTCCTGCAGAACAAACTAACATCCGTCATGAATTCATTCACATCAGAAGAAACAGCTGAAATAAAAAATAGGTTGCATCCAAGATATATTTTTGACTAAAGGATCGCATTTTATAACATGTCAGAGACATTGATCAGAAAATTCCACACAATGCCTTAGCAGCACACATATTGGTCCATCCTACACATAATTTCCTGTTTAAAGCTGTGGAAGTGGTCACCCAAAACATCAGGGAAGGAGATGTCCATAACAGGACAGAATTGAGAGAGATCTTTTGGATCAATAATTTTAGAGCCAATCGACCCCCAGGTCTTAATACAATAGTACCTCTCAGACCTGTTCTAAAATCTAGAAGGAACCTACCAAACATTAACACATGATTCTAGCATTTTTATCATTGAACTACATATAGGAGACAAACCTCCACTTTAAACATTTATTTTTGTCCTGTGCCTTTAAGAACACCAAAAACAATCAACTACCAGTTCTTGATTGTGTTTCCTTTATAAACAGGAAGAGCTAACCATACATTTATACGATCTGAAGAAGGCATCTGCCAAAAGCGCTTATCGTTTGGACAATTTCATCAGCTTTTTACACTCCAGTGAAGTATATGTTTTTGTCAGCTTTGCTTACAAAGCATCTATTAACTGTGCTTTTACAACTTGAAGCCTGAAGTTGTGGATGTTAATTACTAGGCTAATTATTTCAGTACTTCAGTGAAGTTTGCATTCCTGTCAGCTTCACTTTTCAAGCTTTCAATAAATTGAGTTTTAACAGCCTGAAGTCTGAAGCTATGGATGACAATTGCTTGGATATTTAACTATTTTCAGTTCACCATATTCCAGTGAAGTTTACATTTTGTCAGCTTCACTTTTTAAGCAATAAATAGTGTTTTAACAGACTGAAGCCTGAAGCTGTGGATGACACTTAAGGTCTTTTTTCCTTGTTCTCTGTGATTGGTCTGATGATGGCTGAGTACACTTGGATAATGGATGTCATACAATTGCTAAAAAGTTGTGCAAAATAGAATGATTTTCTTACTACAGTAAACACATGATATTCAACGGCCAATTCACTGCCCACATGTGTTCACAGGTATCACTGCCCACATGTGTTCACAGGTATTACCACTGAATCTACTCTTAGCAGTGTTTTGTCTTTGAGGTAGTTCCAGAGGTGGTTGACATTCCAGAAGATACTATTATGAATTTTTTTGGGCGTTCAGTTTTAGGCCATGGCTCTAGCACAAATTAATAATTTGTGACAATCCATCTTGGAGGAGATTAGTGTCATTGGGAGTTTCTATTATTGTGGTAAGCTTGCAGTCATGCACAAATCTGGTTAAACAGAAACCTTTAGTGCTAGCCTTGACTTCAGAAAAACAGATACCAAAAAGGAGCAGCCCTGGTACTGAGCCCTGAGAAACTCCACTGGTGATTAGCCTTTTTGTGAAGGTAGAGCCCCAACTTGATTTCCTGTGTCTTATTTGTGAGACAGTTAGCTATTCAATGAGTAATGTAGGGTTTACTCCAAGTTTTGAGTTTGTCAAAAATTCCAGAATGTGGAATAGTGCAGAATGCTTTGGCCAGGTCAAGATAGGAAGTATGTACTGTTCTGTCCTTGTCTGTAGCTTTGGTGTCCTTCTTGAAAAAGTCCAGCAGGTTGAGCAGATACAATCTGCCTTTAGCAAAACCAAATTGTTTTGGATCCGTTGTCTGAAGATTTCCTATGTTTATATATATTTATAAATCCATGATAATTCTTTCCATGATCTTCTCTATGATACTAGTCTAGTTATGGGTCTGGAATCACTTAGGGTCAGTAGATGACCCATCCTTGTGCAGAAGAATAGCTGTTGTAGTCTTCCATTCACTAGGTACAAAGCCAGTTTGGAGGCTAAGGCTGAACAGTGATATTACATCCATTAGGTCATGTTTCATGCTATACAGGTGGCAATGTGGGATGATATTATCAGCACCCTTAAATGTACTAAGTTTTGCTTTGGACAATGCATTGACTACCTGTTTGCTAGGGATAGCAAGGGGAGTAATTCTCAAGGACATCTTTTGTGAAGTGTCAGGGAGGTGACAATGGTGTGGAATTGGAGCTAAATGTATCTGCTAGTAAGTTTGATATATCCCCCAGTTTTTTACCTTTAAGGTTGTGGACATATCTGAATAAGGTCTTGTGGTTGTCCTTTACTTGTATGGCTACCTTTACCTTGAATTCGGCTTTGGTGGGCCTGATAAGACTTCTGAGTTACATATTTAGTTTGATGAGTAGTTTCTTACCTTACAAGGCTTTGGGATTCATAATTTTGGCCATGGTTTTCTTTCTTTTGTTGTAGAACTTGTAAATACTGGGATTCCACCACAGTGACTTTTTCTTTTAGTTAGCCCTATGCTTATTTTTGGTGGGTACCACTGTCTCACTGCAGATTTTCTCATGATGGTAATGGATTTTTGTGAACAATTTTGCATAGACAATGGGAGGGGTTTGAAATTTTGCCAGGGTATCACTCATTAGTAGTGCATTTGGTTTTGAGTAATTCAAAAACATATGAGGGTTAGATAGGATGATAGATTTTAGTTTATTGTCTGTCCTGACAAGTGATATAATTACAGATAGTTGAGTGCAAACTTCTCCCAAGTTAGTGAGGATTAGGTCAAGGTTGTTGGTGCTCCAAGTGGTTGTATGGACTAGTTAGTCCAGAATGTTTGTGTTGTCAAAGTCCTGGAATCTCTAGGCCTGCTTATTAGATGTTGTCTATGTTTCCCATTTTATAGTAGGGTTGTTGATGTAGCCTAGGACTATAATGCTGAAATCAATGCAGAGTGACTCTAGTGCATTTAGGTATGCAGTATGGGTCTCCTTGGTTATAAAGGGGGAGCTATAGCTTGCAGTGATATGGTATAGGACTTTACTAATGATCTGCTGGACATGGAGTAGATCAAGTGAGTCATACTGCTTGACCAGTTTGAAGGTGTAACTGCTTTTGATGAATATTGAGATACCGCCACCTTTTGCCCCTTTCTGTGCAGTAGCAATAAAAGTAAATGTCCCATGTGGTGGCAGCAGCCCAATTCAAACTAAACCAACTACAGGGAGCTGAGCAACCCCTGCCAGGATGAATAGAACAAATGTTAAAGGGAGCAACTTGAGAGCAGGTTGTCATTCCAGAAGGTGAGTGAACCTTAGCTTCAACCTGGAAGTTCCAAAATTTTTCATATTCAATCCCTTCAAATTTTTGAAATAAGTCACTTTGAGTTAATATTCATTTAAGGAAGCTTTCATCATACCAACCTAAGATATGTAGTTCAGGAGTTCAATGAAGTTCATGAATTAATATGTTGTAATCTCTAGATAACTAGAATACTTTTCAAAACCTCCATCAATCCTGCAAGTTACTAACAAATACAAGGCCAAATGCCCATCATTTGCTCAGAATTTCGAGCCACACTACTACATCCTAAATACTATTGGAAAGTTATAAAAATATATTCTACCTTTTCACTTCTACATCTGACAGTAAGTACAGCATAAACAATTTATCCAGCCTTAATGACTTTTAAAACCTGATAATTTATCTGGTTAACTCTGTTAACTCTGCCTCCCCAACATAGGTCAGCTCTATTCTCTTCCCTCTACAACCCCCCTTCACCCCACTCACCTTCCCCCCATCTGGACACTCTACTTCTGTTTCAGAGAAATCTAATCAAAATCTGACTGAAACATTATTGAAAACTCAGCACTACATATAACCCAAACCCTAGCAGTTTAGCTCCAGCATTCCTATAAATGCATGGAGAATACCATTCTAAACAACATGTCTATGTGTTCAATCGCCTAATCACCATAGGTAATGTATCAGTCCAGTTCAAATACTTTCTCATTATACCCCTCCTCACCTTTTAGACCACTTGAATACTGTCCTATTTCTGTCCTGTGCCCAGTAAGTAACATTTTTGAAAAATTAATTTATGACTAAGTTTATGACCACCTCAGCAAACATGGACTCCTAATACACATTTAAGGAAGATTACAATGACTTAACAGCAATTTACACTGTGGCAGATCTTTTCAGCTATGGAAAAAGGGTGGCCAACACAGACAATCTTCATTGATCTATGCAGAGCCTTTTGAAATAATAGTCCTCTCCATTTTCCTTTCCAAATTAAATGTTCTGGACTTCAGAGATAAAGGTCCTCTAAAAAACTGACTGTGCTTCTTTCTCTGCTGGAGTCCCTCAAGGGTCTAATCTTGGGCATATCTTATTCTCTTTCTTTATCAATGTCATTTCCACTTGTTTACCTTCAGACAAAACAGCATTTCATTTAGATGTTATCTCACACAGAATTGGGCTATCTATGTCCTAAGTCCAATCTGTCTTTCAAAGCAGATCACATTGATTCTTACACAGCTTATTCAAAATAAAGTTAATGTTAACAACACTGTAACAATGATCTTAATTTCTCAAAAGAAACTTAAAAGTACTCCCCCAATTGATCACTACACTGAATAATCATTCAAAGGGAAGTCTCTGTGTTCACCAGTGGGAGTGGTCTGCCCCTGTCCCTGGAGGAGTGGTTACTACCTAGAAGCTGTAGTTTTATTGGCCATTTTGGGTCAATTCTAAACTCCTTGATCTGTCTCTCTTAAAACCAGGCTGCCTCGTGGTTTTGGCATCTTATCAGGCTCGCTAGTTGTTGCTGAAGTACCTACCAAGGGGAGAAAATGCTGAGAGAAGAAAAGGAGCCACTTTTGTGATTTTAAGTATTTTCTTCTGATTTTTTGTTAAGTTTTACTGCTTTGCCACCTACTTTTTGGCATTTTCCGGCTTGCTAAAGTTTATATCTGTAACAGTAACAGTACTTGGAACACAACTAGAGCCTGTTTACTGCATTTCCTGTGTTGCACTTAATTTAAAATCATTATTTTCTCTAAAAACTGCATTTTACCTGATTTTGACCTAGCACTCAAGTGTGGGGTCATTTATTGCACTGTTGTGATTATGTTGCTGCTTGTGTACCTCTGCTACCTTTAAACTACAACAAAAAGAAAAAAAAATCTTGCTTTTTTCCCCACTTTCTGAAAGTTAAGAAAGTTCAGTTACAGATTTGCTGTTCTGAACTGTTTGGAAGTTTCTAGAAGGCCAGTGCTTGCTTGGGCTAAAGGAAGTCTCTGTGTTCACCAGTGGGAGTGGTTAACACTGTACAGCCTGCCTGTCCCTGGAGGAGTGGTTACTACCTAGAAGCTGTAGTTTTATTGGCCATTTTGGGTCAATTCTAAACTCCTTGATCTGTCTCTCTTAAAACCAGGCTGCCTCGTGGTTTTGGCATCTTTTCAGGCTTGCTAGTTGTTGCTGAAGCACCTACCAAGGGGAGAAAATGCTGAGAGAAGAAAAGGAGCCACTTTTGTGATTTTAAGTATCTTCTTCTGATTTTTTGTTAAGTTTTACTGCTTTGCCGCCTACTTTTTGGCATTTTCCGGATTGCTAAAGTTTATATCTGTAACAGTAACAGTACTTGGAACACATCTAGAGCCTGTTTACTGCATTTCCTGTGTTGCACTTAATTTAAAATCTTTTTTTTCTCTAAAAACTGCATTTTACCGGATTTTGGCCTAACACTCAAGTGTGGGGTCATTTATTGCACTGTTGTGATTATTTTGCTGCTTGTGTATCTCTGCTACCTTTAAACTACAACAAAAAGAAAAAAAAATCTTGCTTTTTCCCACTTTCTGAAAGTTAAGAAAGTTCAGTTACAGATTTGCTGTTCTGAACTGTTTGGAAGTTTCTAGAAGGCCAGTGCTTGCTTGGGCTAAAGGGAAGTCTCTGTGTTCACCAGTGGGAGTGGTTAACACTGAACAGCCTGCCTGTCCCTGGAGGAGTGGTTACTACCTAGAAGCTGTAGTTTTATTGGCCATTTTGGGTCAATTCTAAACTCCTTGATCTCTCTCTCTTAAAACCCTACAACTCTCTTTTTGCGCGGTTTTGCGCACTGAGCAGCGTCGGGCAGGTTTAAACTATTGCAGGCTCCACAAAGTCTGCTCTTCACTTTTTCCCTTAGAACTGTTCAAACTCTCAAAGTAATCACTCTATTCTCTTTCTAAAGCCCTGCACTTGCTCAGCTCTTATAAGGAAACACTAACTAACTAAAGCACTACACCCTCCTTGACTTCTCATAAGTATTAGACTCCCGATTGGTCCTTCCGGATCAAGTGAAAAATCAGTTCCCTTCCCTAATCTGATCAGTAAAAAAGCAGTTCCCTATACTAACTAATCTGGTATGTCCAAGGGTCAGTTTCAAGGTTACTCTCCAGTCCAGCTGGTGAATCTGGGAATTTTGAGGCAATGTTACAATTGCCTTATGTACACAGACAACCTTCTCCTCTTTCCAACAAACACTAATACATGTGAGAGATGCAGTTACACAGCCAAACTGGAGGCAGAGCTCTCTTAACCCAAGACTGGCACAGTCAGTCAGGAGGAAAAGGTAACCACCCACACCACAAATCCAGTCTCACACAGACCTATTGCATCTGCATACCCAACACATAAACACACAAAAACATACTCGGAAGCTCTAAATAAAAATCTGCCTAAACAGCAAAGACCTCCTAAGCAGATATCCAAGCAACAGCCACCCCTCAACAATACCCACGAATCACATATCTCACAAAATCAGTGTGTCTCACAGTCACAGCCCTTAAGGCCAAACAACACACCAAATACACTTGTTATAGGGGACTCTATTGTCCTGCACACTGACGTCCCACTCACCAGACTGAACAAGGAGAAGGTCACTGTAAGCTGCCTGTCGGGTGCCAGGATCCGCCACATAATGCAAGCACTCAGGTCACTCCAAAGCAAGTACAAGTATGACTCCGTCATTGTCCATGCTAGTGTGAATGACCTGAGATGTACCTCCCTGGACTACATGAAAAGAGACATAGAAGAGCTCTCTGACCATGTAGTCCAGGCTGGTATGACCCTGACCTTGAGTAGCATCTTGCCCTCACCAAGAATGATGCCACAGTATAAAGACAAAATGATCATTTTCAACAATTGGCTAAAGTATTGGTGTCATTCAAAGGGGATCCAGTGTCTGTCAGCCTGGGATGACATGCTCGACAAGCCATGTTGCTTCACTAGGGATGGCTTTTGTATACTGGCCAAGGCTCTTGCCACCCCCATAGTGCCTTTTTTAGGCAAGGCTCAAAGGACAAACCCACCTCCATAGACAACCCAAGGATAAAAAAACTAAAGGGAATGCTACTCAATGCCAGAAGTCTAAACCTCAAGATGCATGCACTTGAGGCTCTCCTCAGTATGGAGAAAATTGATGTGTGTGCAGTAACAGAAACCTGGTTCAAGGCTCCTGAGAGCACCCCAGCACTACCAGGTTATAACTCATACCATGCGTTTCAGCCCCAAAACTCGGACCGAAGCACAAAAGGAGGGGGAGTATCTATATTCATCAAAGATACCTACACCTCCAGGTTAGTAGCACTGCACAAAGCATCGGAAACCATCCATGTGCAACTAACAGCAGGCAAAACTGCCTTTCAGTTTGTAACCTGCTACAGAACACCCTCCCTATTACAGGAACCCCACTTGGCATTCCTGAGAACACTGGAGAATATGAAGGCCTCTCCAAACACTATGTTATTGGGTGACTTCAACTACCCAAACATTGGCTGGGAAAACTACTCAAGCCCAAACACCCTAGCCCAATGGTTCCTTGAATTTATAAACTCTAACACAATGGAACAACTGGTCATCACTCCCACAAGAAGGAACAACATATTGGACCTGGTCATCACCAACATGGGGACTCTATGTTCCACACCAGAGGTAAACCCCTCATTGGTAAGATCAGACCACAAACAAATTTCCCTGGACATCCATATCCCGTCCCCACCCCCAGCCAAGGAAATCACTGTAAAGAATTTCTCAAAAGCCAACTTTGCACTTCTCAAGACTGAGATGGAATCCTTCAAAGCCCCTGGACCAGAGGATAATACAGCCCAATCCGCAGAATCATTTACAAATGCATTCTATGAGCACCTGCAGGAATGCATGGATTGTGCTATCCCAAATAAAACCAAGACTCACTCCTCCAAAAACAGGAGACCGGTCTGGTGGACCCCGGCCATAAATAAGCTATACAACAGAAGGAGGAAGCTACTACATGACAGAGCAAAATCCCAAAAAGGGAAGGCATCTCTGATCAGTATTAGCAAGAAACTTTGATCCCTCATAAAATCATCAAAGGCCAGTTTCGAAAGAAAATTTGCCCTAGACACTAAAGATAATCACAAGGCCTTCTTTAGTTATGTCAGGAACATGGGCAGAAACTCCCAGATATGCCGTGAATTGTTGCATAACGGTACAAAATATACCAAACCTACAGACATAGCCAACATCCTAGCAGACAGATTCAGTGCAAACTTCTCCTCCCCCTTCCCCCCAAAGGAGCAAATGCCTATCCCAACTGAATGTAACCTCCCTGACATCACAGATGCACAGGTGAAAGCTGCCCTCTCCAAAGCAAAAAACACAGCATCTATAGGACTGGACGGTGTCCCAGGCTGTGTCTTACACGAGCTCCAAGAAGAACTGAACCATCACATTAAGTCATTGTTCAAACTTAGCCTTACTACAGAATATGTACCCAAAGAATGGCGTACAGCTACAGTGGTCCCACTCCACAAAGGTGGTGCCACAATGGACCCCGGAAACTATCGCCCCATAAGCCTGACTAGTCTGGTCTGTAAAGCTATGGAGCGTATTATCATGGAACTCATAAACAAAGACATTGGGAGCCTCCAGACACTGGACCCTACCCAATTCAGCTTTGTTAATGGCAGATCCTGCCTCATAAACCTAGTTGATTTCTTTGAAACCATTACCAAAGCCATAGATGAGGGAAAGGTAGTCCACACAGCCTACCTGGACCTCGCAAAAGCCTTCGACACAATACCCCACTCGGGCATCATAAATAAGCTTACCAGCTTAAATATCAACCCCTATATCACAAGATGGGTTGCAAACTGGCTCAGAGATAGAACCCAAATGGTCAGAATCGCAGGTGCCATGTCCGAATCCAAACAAGTTACAAGTGGTGTCCCACAGGGCTCAGTTCTGGGACCTCTCTTGTTCGGTATATACTTCTCTGAGGTTCAGGCTAACATGGGGGGATTATGGCTGACAAAGTTCGCAGATGACTGCAAACTGGGGGCCATAATCGAATCTCCAGCTGACACAAACATCCTCCAAAAGGGTCTCACAGAGACAGATGCTTGGTGCCAGAGCCACGGCCTCAAGCTAAATGCTAAAAAGTGCATAGTCATCCCCTTTGGGAAAAACAAGGTGCCCACAAATTACCACATAGGTGGTAATCCAGTAAGTACGGAAGAAGTAATTAGAGATTTGGGGACCAACATAGATAGTAATCTCTCCTTTGATAATCACATTGCCAAAGTGGTTAGAAAGACCTTCTATATAGCCCACCTTATCACGAAAGGGTTTGCATCTAGATCAAGAGAGGTCATTGTGCCCCTTTACTCGTCACTCATCAGGCCCATAATTGAATACAATGCCCCTTTTGGGATGTACCATACCCGACACCTGCAGCAACTGGAGAGACCCCAAAAGTACCTCACCAAGAGGATCATGGGCTACAAACAGATGTCCTATGCAGCTCGACTAAAGAAACTCCAGCTCTACTCAGTTGCTTACCACCTACTCAGAGGCAATCTATGCCTGATGTACAAAGCCATGTTAAACCCAGAATTAATGGACATTCTCCACCTCAAAAAAATCCAAGTCCCTTAGAGCTACATGCTCCAGGGACCTAAACCTCAGCACAAAAATAAATAGGACATGCTGGAGGGACAGATTCATTTCCCAGAGGCTCCCCTCACTCTGGAATAGAATCCCAATTCATGTTAGACATAGCCCCTCGCTGACCCTCTTCAAGTGAAATTTGGATGCGTGGATGGGAAATCACAAATTCACCCCTGGGATCTCTCCTGTGTCCCTGCTAGACAGAGGCACAGTAAACTAATCTTAAAAGGGTACCTTCTGTGACCTACTTTACAGAGGCACAGTAGGCTAATCTAATAGAGAGGTGGAAGCCAAATACACTCTGGCTAGGCTTATAAATGCCCTAGGGCAGATAGCCTAGTATCTACCTATGAACCTATGAACCTAAAAAGCATGGTAAAACAGTATAAATACCTTGACATAATACTTGATAAAACATTCTTATTCAGAAGCCACACTGACAATATGGATGCAAAAATTACTACACAACTGATGTTTTCCTTTACCAGTCTTAAACTACTTCACCAAACACGCCAGAAAAAACTATGACAAAGAAATTATTTATCCTAGGCTATAATATGACTTACTGATTACTACCCTGCACTCTGATACAAGCAGCAATTGATGCCATTTGTAGATTCATTTATCATTCACCCCATCTCAGATATTACTGTCACCATTCAAAAAGCAAACTGTTTTCTAATTACAGACTATTCCACACTCCTATCCAGCCTCACTTTTAAATTGCTAAACAATTGTTTCTGCCCAAGTCTAAGAAGTAAACAGCAAATAAAATCCTCCCCTACTTTATGAGAAGTCAGTAAACAGCATCCTAACTTTGGCCATCCTTCTTTTGGACTTGCCGCATGTGTAAGTCTTTGCATCTATATGAATCCTTGGTACTGTACATGGTTTAACATTGCTGGAAAACTAAAGGTTTTTAGCCTATGCTAAAGTTGTAAAATCTAATATTGTCCAATTGTGAAATTTTTGTAATATTATATTTGAAAGTTTTGCTTGCACGTTTACACTTTGTGCACTCAGGATGTGGCTAAAAAGGGTTCAAGGACAAGCTCAGCTACCCATTTATCAAAGAATATATGTCAGCTTCCTAAATCAACCTCTCTTCTTCATTTAAAACTTACAGTACAAACTTGCCCTTGTTACAGTGAAGTGAAAGACTACAATCACAGCAGCTATACTAGATTTAACAAGCTCACTGCACCAGAATAGCAACATCCCATATCCACTCTACTTTGACCTATTGGATAACCTAATCTGGACTAAAATGTATGCTGCAGTCTCATCACACAAATGTATATATGCATATGCACACACACAATTTAGCAGAGTCCTCAGTAACACTTCAATTGCCAGAATACTGAAAACTCCCCCCTTTCCTTCTGATGGTGCATCCTCAGACATTGTATCTATAGCAGAGGTGTGGGGTACAGGGGAACCTTCTTTCCTACAAAAATAATTTTTTTCCAGTGACTTTTTATTCCTGAATGTTGCTCATATCTGAGAGGTTTCAGTCATTTATAATCACACTTGTATGAATCAAAGTTGAAGCAATCATGAGCAAATTGAATACTTGTCAGAGCACCATTTTCTTTATCTGTATAAAATATATAACCTATTTATAGTGCTACAAAGTATTCAATTCATTCCTTTGCTCTTGATGGATTTAAATGCATTAGACGTCCACAGCTTTTCTCCATGGACCTCCATCACAAACAGGCCTAGCCTACTTGGGCATTAGTCATCAGAATAAATACATAAATAAAATATTAAATAATACTTCATTGTCATAAGTATGTAGCTAGTGAAGAGCTACTCTGCTTACATGTATGCATTTTGCTTTTTAAATCTTTTGGCTGTTTGAACATTTGTTATAATCATGTGGAGTGGTCAAATTCTTATAAATAAATGGTTACATGTGGCCTGAAAGTGGATCTGGCTTATTGTCCTGTGTGCTTTATTGAAAATCTGTATGCACTGAGTATTTGTAAACTAGTGCACTGAAACTTTTTTAATGAAAAATGAATTTTGCCATTTTGCTTAACTAGTTATTCTAAAGTAGCAAGACATAATAAAACTTTGTTTACAATGTTGCTTAAAATAAAATAATTGGAGAAAAAGATTGTGTTACAGTAGAAACTTTCTCTAGAATACAGCAAAAAAAAAAAAAATCAGTGACTATAACAACTATAACCAAAGCTGACCTTCAAGGAATAAAGACACAAGGGTTATTCTTTCCACATGGGCTTCTATGGAAGTGACAGTAGGAGAAAAGGCAATGGATCACTAAATGAGTGCTCCACTGTGGCAGTTAACTATTTCAAGAAACATGACAGTGCATCTTTGTCTGGGTTTTTGGACATTAGATGTTATTTTTTTCAGGTGAGATAGGCAAATGTTAGTGATTACTCCTATTTCTCATATAAAGTCACGCACATTGGGCTTTAATTTCTGAGGTGAAGAGTTTACCTCCTTATCATAGTAAATGTCTATGCATGCTTCAGTCACTTGTTACTTTAATTAAGCTCTGAGAAGCCTGCAGAAGACATGGGGATTTATTTGTATTGGCTTTTTGCATTTGCTAAACCCACACTTTTGTATTATTTTCCTCTTATGGTCTCATCACATTAAAGTATAATCTCAGGGAAACAAGTCACTGAAGTGGCATCTTAAAGCTGACAGATTTAGGTCAACATCATACCAGGCTATGGGTCTGTAATTAATATTGATTTTGAGAGAGTAAAAATAGCTGTCTGTTATAAGGTTTGTCATTTTCTGTTTCTGTTGATGTGCAAAGATGCACAACTTTTGACATTTGTTTTGTAACATGCCTCCTGAAAACTAGTTATTTCATTTTCACGTGACTAGCAAGGAAGAGTTTTGTGAAAGAACTCAGAAGTACCTAATGTAAGGAATGCATTTATTTCAGTTCCACAATACATCTGTGAGCATAACTTAACTTATATCTGCAGAAAGCAGAGCGTATTGTAAGACAAACAGCAGTGCTGACACGTGACTCTAACATTGCCCTTATTTATTTCTTGATGCATACATTATGCCACCTCCAACATATAGCCTTATTCAGTGACTGCAAACCTGTTGCATAGAAGTCCATAACTGAGATGTCTCATGTAGATCCTTTAGTGTGGTCTGAATTATTCAACAGACTAAGCTATTTACTTTCTCACAATCAAGCACAGAATAACCACAAAGCAGTTTTTAGTTATTACCGAAATCTTAAGGGGAAACACTCAACAATGTGCTGAGTTGGCTGTAGATGGCACTACCTGTACTCATCCAGAAGAAATAGCAAACCTACTGGCCAATAAATTCAGTTCAGATTTCACCCCAGCATCACTCCTGGTCACACCCCATAAAATACCCCCTATGATTCCTTTGCCTGTTATCACAAAAGAACAGGTTGTCACTGCATGTTCTCAAGCTAGAAACACAGCATTAAGGTTCCCTGATGGAATCTCAGGGTGCCTATTAAATAGCTTGAAACATGACCTAGCAGACCCACTTGGATCTCTATTTAACCACAGTCTCCAGACAGACTTTGTCCCAGTAGACAGCAACAGTCATCCCTCTGCACAAGGAGGGACCATCAATGGACCCATAAAACTACTAATCCATAAGTTTGACTAGCCTCATATGCAAGGCTATGGAAAGGATAATGATGGACCTGCTTAACAATGACATAGGAAATCATGGATAAGGGCAAGTCAGTGCATACCACCTACCTTGACCTGGCCAAGACAGTTGAAACAATATTCCATTTGGGTATTATAGATAAACCTACAAGATTGGGCATAAACCTCTAGATCATCAAATGGATAGCAAATGGCTCATAGATAGGACACATGTTGATAAAGTGGGGAAATCCACATCTAGCAAGAGGCCAGTCACCAGTGGAGTACCAAAGGGCTCAGTGCTGTGCCCCTTCTGTTTGAGATATACTTCTCAGATGTCAAGGCAAATGTAGACGGCCTTTGGCTGACCAAGTTTGCTGATGACTGCAAGTTTGGGGCAATCACTGATTTCCCAAATGATGTTAATATTCTACAGAAAAGTCTGATGCAGACTAATGATTGATGTCAGAGCCATTGCCTTAAACTAAATTCAAAGAAGTGCATAATAATACTCTTTGGGAAATCAATAGCACCTCCCTAAGAGTTTGCCCAATGGTGAGAGATCTGGATGCTCAGATAGATAGATAGTAATCTAAAGTTTGACCACTTTGTATCCAAGGTGGTGAGGAAATCCTTCTATGTGTCTCAGTTTACAAACAAGCATGGCGTCAAGATCTAAGGCTGTCATAGAACCAATGTACTCTGGCCTCAACAGACAAACAATTGACTACAATGCACCCTTTGACATATACATCTCCAGGCACCTGCAACACTTGGGATGTCCTCAGAGGTTTCTCACCAAAAAATAGAGGGTATAATCAATATGTCATATGTGGACCAATTAAAAGCCCTATATTCAGTTTCCTACTGATTACTGATTTGGATTAGCTGTGCCTGAACTACAAGGCAGTCTCTAACTCAGCCCTGATGTAAATGCTGCATATTCATAAAACTAACTGCACAAGGGTTAACTGCTCCAAAGATGTAAACCTGATCTCTGACAAGAAAAGATCATGCTACACAGTCAGATATATTTCCCAGAGATTACCTCTCCCTTGGAATAGGCTTCATATTCACATGAAGCAGCGCCTTTCCTTGACCATCTTCAAGCACAGTCTGGGCCAATGGATAAGAAATTGCAAATTCACTTTTGGGATGGTCCCCATGTCCCTTATGAACACAGTCTTTAATAATTGCCAAGACACCACTTGCTGACCCTTGTTATCTTTCCTCCTTGAGACAGAAAATTGGATAGAATATGGTTATAACTGACTAGGCTTGTAAGGGCTCTGAAGCCATTAGCCTAGTAATCTCCTAATCTCTTAATCAATGCATTAAACTTCTTATACATGACAAACTCTAAGAGATAACCAAATGTCATTAAGTAGGTCCAGAGAATGGTTGCATCTTTGCTAATGTTCTGGAGAATTTTACAAGACATTTTATTTTGTTCCAAAATTTTGGGCTGATGGGGATGCCATAGTCTAGGAACTGCCAAAGGCTGAGATAGTTCTGGCTCTGTTGAAAAAGGCTAATTAAAAAAAATGAAAAAAATTGCAATTATTTATTCTCAGTAGGCATAGACTGCATTTTCACATCAACGAAAACAGTTTGCCTGAAACAAATGTAGATTAAAAGCAAGCAAACAAATTTTACATTAAACACAAAAAAAAAAAAAAAACAGTAAGAGCAGTGCAGATAAATGGTCCAACACTAAAATAAGATGAACACCAATGAAAAAATGTGAAGGACCAAAACATGGCAGAGAATGTCATAAACTGTTTTAATAGCAAGCTCTTTTTGTCTGATTAAGTGGCATAGTTTGCTGCGAAAGCACTCACTATTAAAACAGTTTATGATATTCTCTGCCGTGTTTTGGTCCTTCACATTTTATCATTACTTTAAATTTTGCATTAAGCTATTTCAAGCCCAGCACAGATAAGGCCACAGCCTAATCTCAGGAAAGACCATTAGAGGAATTCTTTAAAGCCTACATGATTTTTCTTTTCATGTACACATTGCACAGCAATGCGCACAGTAGTGTGAATGGTTTTAGATTCAGTAAGCATTGCTTAGTGACGTGCAAGCATGAGCAAACAAGGAAAAGTCCATGTAATACAAATTACCTCACAAGCAGTTGAATCTTATGCAAATGACCCAGGTGAAGCAATCCAACAAGCAGAAATGCATCCATGTAGACCCTGTGTCCATGTCCATAGTGTATGTGGCAATTTTCCACTTACAGGAGAGTACATGGAAAGAAGGGGGTATAAAAGTCCACAAATATGGGCATAACTCCCTTGAAATGGTTAGATCACATACACTGATGTGTGACAAATGCATTGTAGATGTCAGAAAATGCAAGGAAATATGTAAAAATAAATATTTTTAATGATTTCAGCATGTTTGCACTATGCATCACAGTGCACAGGCATGCCTAAATGAAAATTAAAAAAAAAAAAAGAATAAGAAGTATTTTATAATATTTGTCAGAATGTGTTATAGGACATTGAGTCAGGTCCATAAAATGGTGCATTGGTGCGGTTGCCTAGGTCATATGGCTATGAACCATGTAGTTACCAGGCTGTCAGCATGGATATATATGCAAATGAGGTGAATTTGTTGAATCAGTAAAAGGAGCAACAGTGTCTGCAGATACATTTTGTGTAGGCTCCTATACCATGTTGATATTTACACTGGATGTGGATGCCAGCAGGAGGGTGTGTCCAGTTAGTTTTAAGAATTTTTTAAGTACCAGTGAGTGTGTTTGGACGGAAAGACCACCCAGAACACAGTGATGACGTAGGCAGCAAGTACCTAAAAACAGATATATTGAATTATTGATTTTGACTTTTGTGTACGCTTTACAGCACAGTGCATAGCTTAATGGGTTCATGCAACACACAACCCGCATGACAGTGATGATGTTGGCAGCAATGATTGGAAAGCAAATATATTCAATAAATATTTACAAGTGTATAAGCTATGCTGTGTAGTGTGGCACATAGTGCCACGTCACAAACTAAAGTAGGGCCTTTAAATGATGTTAATTACAATTTAGGCAGGTGAAATACATAATAATTAGCCAGTCATACATTGTGGACCTACAACAGACCTGTATAAAGTATGCATACACCCTACAATCTGATTTTCCATCAATACAATGAAGCACTGGAGTACTGACTTGTACATTTTAACTGATAAGATAATGCTATGGGCCACTGCAGCTATTCTGCATCTGCAGGTGCCAGAGGCTGAAGTCAAAGCTGCTGGTGCTGCTGACAATAGGCATAAGCTGAGAAGGAGGAGAGTGCACAGGCCCAGGGTAACCTTCCAGAAGTTACATGAGCTGGAAATTGTAGAGTGCTACAGCGTGGACAGAGACATATTACAAGAACTCACTGAGCTCTGACGCTGTCAACTCATAGCCACAGCCAACAGAAGGGAACCCATCCCAGTGGAAACAAAGGTATGTGTAGCCCTTAGGATACTAGCTGCAGGTACAGTTCAAAGACCAACTAGGGACATGCTGGGGGTCTCACAGGCATCCGCATCCAAGCTACTCCACCTATGCTACCACATACCAGTGAGGACATATCTTTTCCCCTCTGCCCTGAGGTGAGGGCCCGCAATATGCAACAGTTGTACCATGTAGCACACTACCCTGAGGTACTGGGTGGCGTAGATTGCACCAATGTAGCATCAAGGCTTCACCTGGTAAGCAGGATAGAATCTACATTAACCACAAGGGGTACCACTCCATCAACTGCCAGGTCATGTGCAATGCCCAGTGGATTATCCTGAATGTATGTGCTAGCAGCTCTAGCAGTTATCATGATTCCTATATCTGGCACACATCACAGTTGTACCAGATGTTTGTAGGGGGACATCTCACATGGGGATGCCGGCTACGCCCTGGAACTGTGGATGATGACACCCATCAGAAATGCACACAGACTCACAGAAAAATGCCATAATGAGGTACATGCACAAACTAGGAACATCATAGAGCAGGTGTTTGGGCTGCTGATGTCACGGTTCCAGTGCCTAGATATATCTGTTGTAGCCCTGCAGTATTCTCCAGCCACATGAACAGATGTATTCACAGTATGTGCTATGCTACACAATATGATCCTGTGGAAACAGCTGCAGCAGGATCAGCAAAAGGATGGCATACACAGCCCCTCACCAGTGCCTAGGTCACCACAGCCACAGTCACAGGAGGATTCATAGGAGAAGCCCCTACTGATGTCCATGTAGGGAGATGTAGGCATGCTCAGTACACCCTGGCTTTAGCTAAGAGGCAATGCATATCACATTCTCTGACAACCTAGTGCCCTAGGGACTGACACCTTACTCCTGCTCACATACAGAAAGTAAACATTATCACAGACAACCCACACATCCTGTACATGCTCATGTATTAGCTGTGTACTGCTTGCATTAGACAGAGTCAGCCCTAAACTACAGTTGCATCAGCAGATACATTTGCAAGGTAAGTCTGTAACCTACACAGTATTCATAAGGATTTTTATGATATGGCATTGTATGTATGGCTCTGGTACATTATACAAGTGAATATAATGGGCTACTTGGACAAAAATTACATCCTACCTTGTTTCAATGAATATTCAGTAGGCCCCATACATGGAATAGTCATGTAGACCTACTGCAACAGGTTATTGGTACATCTGTCAAGTGAGATGTTACACAGTAGGGTTACATTATAGTCAGACTACTGTGTATCCCAGCAGAACATGTGGTGGTGCTCCACCACCCCCAACACAGCAGTGATCCCATGTGACTGCCGTAACACATACTCATCAATAGTGTATCAGCATGCCAGGCAGTCTCAGGAAAGTAATATAGAAATTGATCTTACATTCTATATCTTGCTTAGCATAGGAATAACAATATATGTATGTATGTAGTTGACTGTGTGATGAATGATTGTTATCTGTCAAGCAGCTTGTGTGGCTTAAAGGACTAGGGCAATTAGCTTGTGTTATGGTGTTCATTGTTCTAATCTAGGCATACCCACTCCCTTTGGATGTCAGGTAGTATTACTTTTTGTTTTGCACACTGCCAATCTCTGTGTGGTGTAATACTATTAACTTTTGTGGCATATTAATTACATCACACAACTGAAGAAACTTGTAGCCAAGGTCAGTGAGATACAGCAGTGCAGAAACAGTGGACAGATGTCATTTTGTGTAACACACAAATCCTGGACTGGAGTACAGGTAGGTGTGGGCTGGAGTCAGTTTATAACTAGAAAAAACTCCCACTGGGCATGCTCATACACTTAGTTAAGCAGAGGGCAATTCTGTTGCTCCCCACTCAAAATGACTTGTTATGTACAGATATGTTTACAGATGCATACAGATATGATATCTGTCTGTCAGTATCTCTCTCTCTCTCTCTCTATATATATATATATATATATATATCTACCGTATTTCCCCGAAAATAAGACTGGGTCTTATACTTTTTCCCCCACCGAAATACCCATTAGGGCTTATTATCAGGGGATGCCTTATTTACCCCCACTGTACAACAATCTACATTTATTCATTTATTCACATACAAAAATCAACATTTATTCATGTACACAAATCAACATTTATTCATGTATAAAAATTGACATTTATTCATGTACACAAATTGACATTTATTTGGTACTTTTCCGTTATTGGGCAACAGATCTAGGTAACGCAATAAAAGTTGTGTCAGAATTCTACATAAACAGTGCACCAAACATTTCAATTTCAGAATATCTACACCTTGACTTTCACAGTGCAATTTCATGCTTAACAGAAAGTGCAGAAAAATCTCAATACATGTGTATTGTAGAGGAATAAAACAGGTGAATAACTGCCACTTTTTGAGTGGTGATGCTTTCTTTATTCCTTACCCAAACCATAAAAGAAGAATGACGGAAAGTCATAAAAGTGAAGTCTGGGAACTAGTGGCCTTACTTTGTAATTACCGCTTGATAATGAAACATTACCTTAATATAATAAAGTAAAAAAAGCTGACAAGCGCTTGCTGGCAGCTGAAAGCAGAAGCAATCCCTTCTGTTGCCCTGATATTCAAATACAGTCATGTCATCTTCTTTTGGAACATTGTCATAAGTCTCCAACCCCTAAATTTCTTGCAACTCCATTTCCTGTAGAACCATTGGTCCCAATCTGTCATACCTAGCAACAGAGCTCTTCTTAAATGAGCTCTCCTTAAATGAGCACTGCTTGAGCACGCTGATTTCTCTCCATTCTATTTTCAATGTAGTCATTGAGTTACATGCACAAATGGTCCCTGAATGGCTTGTTTATTGCAATATCAAGAGTCTGGAGATAGGCAGTCATTCCTGCGGGAATTATTATTCGATCTATTCTTCTCTGTGCAAGGAAGTTCTTCGTGTCTTTAGCACGGTGAGTGCTGCCTGAATCTCAGACTAGCAGACCTCTTTCGCCACCTCGCAAAACAAGTGGCAGCATTACATCGACCCACTTCCATATATATGCTTGTGAGCACCAGGCTTTTTTGGTTTCAAGAATATAAATGCCTGAAACACATTCAATCTTATCTTTCTTGCCCTTACTAATGATTAGAGGTTGTGATTTCTTTCCATCTAGACAAATTGCCAAAATACAGGTAACATGTGCACTTTCGTAACCAGTGGAGGGAATGTAGATTGACAAGGCACCCCTCTGATCAATTGTTGTTTGAGATCCTTGGCCCATAAACACTCCATTTTCATCCATAGCAAGCATGTTGGAGAGTTAGTATTTAGAAAAGTTGATGCCATCAACAAAGGACTTGAATGCAAGTGCACGTTTAATAACTTCAGTATCTTCCAGCTTGAACAGTGTTGTCGACCGTCTTAGAAACAGCTCAAATCGCTGAAGGAAGCCATCCAGCCAATGTTGTGATGCTTTGAATTCTTCTGGGGATATTTCTAAATGTGGTGCCATTGCAAGGGTAAATGCTTGAATATCAGCCCTGCACACAACCAAAGCCTTTGCTCTCCTGTTAGCAATCCATTCACAGATGATGTCTTCCAGCTCAGGAAATAATGGTTGCTGACCTAATCCACACTTGCACTTTTCCCTCCTCTGCCTTTTGACTGAGGTTATCATATGCTGCTCGCCATTTTTGGACCATTCGAAGATCCAACTTCTTCTCTTTGCAGAAAGCCATCCAGATTCTTTCCCAAGGTGGTCCTCCATGATTCCTTTCTTGTACTTGATGGAACAGCTCTTTCTTTTTGCACTCATTTTGTCTGGGGGGGTTAATTGAAGACTTATGAGACAGTAGTGGCAACACAAAATGGCGATGGTTAAGAAGACACAACATTGTTATCAAGAGCACACATTTATCTGTGTTGTCTGTACTTTGACCAGTTAAAGTACACTTGCCAGTGTTTCTGGGTCAAGGATCTTAACAGCCAAGTATGAGTAGGATTACACACACACACACACGCACACACACACACACACACACACACACACACACACACACACACACACACACACACACACGTATGTATATGTGTGTGTGTGTATATATATATATATATATATATATATATATATGTGTGTGTGTGTGTGTGTGTCTAGGTCTAACGATCACCTACATGTTTCAACGAAACTGAAACGGGTGATCACACTTTCACGAAAGTGCTTTTTTTACTGAAAAAAGCACTTTTGAGAAACTAAGGCAAAAAAAAAAGAAAAAACATAAGAGAATGGCTTTTGCTGCATAAATGTGATTAGGGTTATCGCTTTTTTTTTTTTTTTTAAATGTTATGTTTTTTTTTTAAGCAGACATTTGCGAAAGTGCCTTTTTGGTGAAAAAGCACTTTCGCGAAAGTGTGCTCGACCGTTTCAGTTTTGTTGAAACCTGTCATTGGTAATTAGTCCTGGAGCAATATATGTAAAGCCCTGCTTTAAAACCCGCATCTGCACGGTTTTGCGCTTGTATACAACTCAGCAAAGCTCCTTGTGGTGTCCTGCAGAGTCCTACAAGCAGCAGAGCGACAAAAGAGTGACTTTGGATTGATTAAGTATCATTTCTCTGCATTTTTTTTCTGTTGACTGCTAATTTCGCCTAAAACGTGGTCATCTAGCATTTTTGTGCTCTAAAAAGCTGATTTTTTGCTGAATATTGTACTTATTTATCTGATTGCACTTGTAAAGTCGTTTTTAGTCATTTTTGTGTTCTAAGCAGCTGTTTAACTGTTGTAGGCTACACACTCAAGTGTGATGATCCTTTTCTGAGCATTTAAAGTGTTTTTAGAGTAAGTTACTGTATTTCTGAAAAAAAAAAAAAACAAAACAAATATTCTTGTTTCCCACCTTTTCTAAGCTAGTCTAGTCCAGTTTTCAGGTTCTGCTGAATTCAGGGCTGCGGTACAAGTTCCTGTGTTGCCCATATCCTTATTTGGATAGAAGGAAGTTTCTCTGTTCACCAGTGAGAGTGGGGAGCTTTGAGCAGCTTATCTGTCCCTGGAGGAGTGGTCTCAGCCCAGCAACTAATAGTTTATTGGACATTTTGGTCTAATTTCTATTTCTTTCATCTCCCTGCTTTAAAACCCACATCTGTGCAGTTTTGCGCGGGTTTGTGCAGCGCGCAGTGCCGGTAAGCTAGGGTTAAGCTATTCCCGGCTCCACGAAGTCTGCTCTTCAATTTTTCCCTTGGAACTAGTCAAACTCTCAAATTAAGCACCCAAACCTTTCCTTTACAGTCCAGCACTTGCTCAAATCTCTTAGTAAGTACTGACAAACGCTAGCACTACAACCCCCTATACTATACAGAAGAACAGGGCTCCCTATTCATCCTTACTGGACAATCAGGAAAACAGTTCACTTTATCTGTTCAGGCATGTCCAAAGGACAGTTTCAGGTGTACTCTCCAGTCCAGCTGGTGAATCTGGGCATCTTGAGGCAATGTTACAATTGGCTCATGTACACAGACAGCCCTCTCCTCCTTCCAACAAACACAAATGTATGTGAGAGATGCAACTATACAACCAAACTGGAGGCTAAGCTCTCTCAACCCAAGGCTGGAGTAGCCAGTCGTGAGGAGAGGGGAAAGACTTGCATCACACTACCAGTCTCATATAGATCAGTCATATCTGCACCAGCAAACAACACACATAAATACACAAAAACATACTTGGAGGCTCTAAACAAAAATCTGCCAAAGCAGCAGAAACCTCCAAAGCAGACATCCAAGCAACCTCCACCCCCCCAACAACAACCACATATCACATACTTCACAAAGTCAGTGTGCCACGCAATCACAGCCCTTAAGGCTAAATAACACACCCAGTAAAGTGGTAATAGGTGACTCTATTGTCAGACACACTGACGTCTCACTCACTAGACTGAACAAGGAGAAGGTTACTGTAAGCTGCCTGTTGGGTGCCAGGATCCACCACATAACACATGCACTCAGGATACTCCAAAACAGGTACAAATATGACTCTGTCATTGTCAATGTTGGTGTAAACATCCTGAGATGTACCTCCCTGGACTACATGAAAAGAGACATAGAGGAGCTCTCTGATCATGTAGCCCAGGCAGGTATGACCCTGACCCTGAGTAGCATCTTGCCCTCACCAAGAATGATGCCACAGTATAAAGATAAAATGATCAATTTTAACAATTGGCTAAGCTATTGGTGTCGTTCAAAGGGGATCCAGTGTCTGTCAGCCTGGGATTACATGCTTGACAAGCCACGTTGCTTCGCCAGAGACAGATTGCACCTGTCACCCTTAGGCTTTCAAATACTGGCTAAGGCTCTTGCCACCCCCATAGTGCCTATTTTAGGCAAGGCTCAAAAGACAAACCCACCTCCATAAACAACACAAGAAACCACAAACTGAGGGTAATGCTACTCAATGCCAGAAGTCTAAACCTCAAAATGCACGCACTCGAGGCACTCCTCAGTATGGAGAGAATCGATATCTGTGCAGTAACAGAAACCTGATTCAAGGCTCCAGACAGCACCCCAGCACTACCAGGCTATAACTCATACCATACCTTTTGTCCCCAGAACCCAGACCGAAATACAAAAGGAGGGGGTGTATCCATTTTCATCAAGGATACCCACACCTCCAGGTTAGTGGCACAGCACAAAGCCTCTGAGACCATCCATGTGCAACTAACAGAGGGCAAAGCTGCTTTTCAGATTGTAGCTTGCTACAGATCACCCACCTTGTCTCAGGACCCCCACTCAGCATTCCTGAGAACATTGGAAAATATGAAGGTCCTACCAAACACCATGATATTGGGTGATTTCAACTACTCAAACATTGACTGGGAAAACTACTCAAGTACTAACTCCTTTGCCCAACGCTTCCTAGAGTTTATAAACTCAAACGGCCTGGAACAACTGGTCACCACTCCCACAAGAGGCAACAACATATTGGACCTGATCATCAGAAACATGGGGGAATCAATGTTCCACACCAGAGGTAAACCCGTTGCTGGTAAGATCAGACCATAAACTAATCACACTGGACATCCACATCCCGACCCCACCCCCAGTCAAGGAAACCACTGTGAAAAACTTTTCAAAGCAAACTTCACACTTCTCAAGACCAAGGTGGAAAGTTTCAAAGCCTCCTTGCTAAAGGATAATGTTGCCCAAACCGCACAATCCTTTACAAATGCATTCTATGAGCACCTACAGGAATGCATGGATCGAGCTATCTCAAGTAAAACCAAGACTCACTCCTCCAAAAAGATGAAACCAGTCTGGTGGACCCCGGCCATAAATAAGCTATACGACAGAAGGAAGAAACTATTACATGATGGAGCAAAATCCCAAAAAGGGAAGGCATCCCTGATCAGTATTATCAAGAAACTACGATCCCTTATAAAATCATCTAAGGCCAGCTTCGAAAGAAAAATTGCCAAAGACTCTAAAGATAATCACAAAGCCTTCTTTAGCTATGTCAAGAATCTAGGTGGCAACACTCAGATCTGCTCTGAGCTAGTACAAAATGGCAAAAAATACACTGAACCAACTGACATTGCCAACATCCTGGCTGACAGGTTCAGTGCAAACTTTACCTCCCCTCACCCCCAAAAGGGCCCGTGTCCATCCCAGAAGAATGTAGAACCCCAGGCATCACAGACGCACAGGTGAAAACAGCCCTTTCCAAAGCCAAAAACACAGCATCAATGAGACCGGATGGTATCCCAGGCTGCGTCTTACACAAGCTCCAAAATGAACTGAACCCTCACCTAGGTTTACTGTTCAAACTCAGCCTTACCACAGGCTATTTTCCCAAGGAATGGCATACAGCAACAGTTATCCACAAAGGTGGTGCCACAATGGATCCTGGGAACTATTGCCCTATGAGCCTGACTAGCCTGGTCTGCAAAGCTATGGAGTGCATCATCAAGGAACTAATTAACAGAGGCATTGGGAACCTCCAGACACTGGACTCTACCCAATTCGGCTTTGTTAAAGGCAGATCTTGCCTCCTTAACCTGGTTGACTTCTTTGAAACAGTTACCAAGGCCATAGATGATGGAAAGGTAGTCCACACAGCCTACCTGGACCTCGCAAAGGCCTTCGACACCATTCACCACTCTGGCATTATAGACAAGCTTACCAGCTTGAACATTAACCACTATGTCATGAGATGGGTTGCCAACTGGCTCATGGATAGAACTCACATGGTCAGAGTTGCGGGTGCCAGGTCTGACTCTAAACTGGTTACAAGTGACGTCCCACAGTGCTCAGTCCTGGGACCCCTCCTGTTCAGTATATACTTTTCTGAGGTACAGGCAAGCACGGGAGGACTATAGCTGACTAAGCTTGCAGATAATTGCAAACTGGGGGCCATAACTGACTCTCTGGCTGACACAGACATCCTCCAGAAGGGTCTCACGGAGACAAATACCTGGTGTCAGAACCATGGCCTAAAGCTTAATGCCAAAAAGTGCATAGTCATCCCCTTTGGATAAAGCAAAGTGCCCACAAACTACCACATAGATGGTAATCCACTAAGTACAGAAGATGTAATTAGGGATCTGGGGACCCACGTAGATAGCAACCTCTCCTTTGATAATCACATTGCCAAAGTGGTTGGAAAATCCTTCTATGTAGCCCACCTAATCACAAAAGGGTTCACAGCTAGATCAAGAGAGGTCATTGTGCCCCTCTACTCATCACTCATCAGGCCCATAATAGAGTACAATGCCCCATTTGGCATGTACCTTACTTGACACCTGCAACAGCTGGAAAGACCACAGAAGTACCTCACGAAGAGGATCATGGGCCTCAAACAGATGGCCTATGCAGCTCGACTAAAAAAACTCCAGCTCTACTCGGTTACTTACCTGCTTGACGTACAAGGCCATGTCTAACCCAGAATTAATGAACATGCTCCACCTCAAGAAAACCAAATCTCTTAGAGCCACACACTCTAGGGATTTAAACCTCAGCACAACAATAAATAGGACATGCTGGAGGAATAGATTCCTGTCCCAGAGACTTCCCTCTCTCTGGAATAGAATCCCAATCTATAGAATAATGTAAGTAACTGTCCATGAAAGTAGTTTTTCTATGAATACTACTCTCAGACCTGCTGTTGATGTTGTCCCATTCTAAATGGACATCTAAATAATTAATGGATGCACCTACATCACCCTTAGCAAACTTAAGAAAAGAGGAACTGGAGTTAAGTAACCCAAGAAACAGCTCCACTTGATGATGACCCCCTTCCATAACAAAAACTAAATCATCTATAATTTTTTGTAATATATAATGCCAAACATATTATAATATGATGTCAGAATGTCATAGTCCCACCATCCCATGACTAAGTTGGCAAAAGAAGGGGCTACTGGAGACCCCATGGCTATACCTTGTACCTGTTTGTAATACTGACCATTAAACAAAAAATAATTCTAGCCAATATTCTAGCCAACATCCTAAGTACATCAAAGACAATATTCCTAAAGGACAATTCATCCATGCTAGTAGGATAGCAAGTGAAGTGCCGGTTTGTCATTTGCGTTTTCAGCCTTTAAGCAGTTTTTTTTTTTATTTCTATTAGTTTTCTTGTATTTTATTTACATCTATACCCCATGAGAAAGACCTTCCACTTTTTTATGATGCTATTAAGAACCTTACAGTTTTTAGTGACACTTTAATTAATTTTATTATGGTAGCTATGGAGATTATATGTAATAACAATTACTTCATGTTTGAAGGTGAGTATTAGAAACAAATTCAAGGGGTGGCAATGGGAGCAAATTGTGCTCCCTTGTATGCCAATATGGTTTTATATTCCTGGGATCATAAATGTGTTCTTAATTCTAAATTTTTCTCACATTGGCTATGTTACTATAGATACCTGGACGACATTTTTGTTTTATGGAAAGAATCATCTAAACAGTCTTTTGTTTTCATTGTGTAAATTTACTTCAGTTACTTCTGAATACTCTATTGATTATTATTATTTAGACATCACATTATATAAAAAATATGGTAACCAGTCCTTTGCTTCAAAAATATATAGGAAACCTACCTTTTCTAATAACAATTAAGATTTTAAGAGTGTTCATCCTAAGTATACTAATAGGAATATTTTTAAAAGCCAGTTGATTAGAGCGGCAAGAATGTGTTTACATTGTACTACTTTGAATATGGAGCAGAAGAAAATTGCTAATATGTTTGTTAATAGAGATTACCCAATAGCCTTACTTAATACTATAAAAGTGGAGATATTGGCAGGCTGGGGAATGAAATTTAAACCACTATTAGGAGACATTGAGTATTGGGACATGCCTATTAATGTTCATAGATGTCCTGACCACTCTAATAATATGGTTATATCCTATGGGAAGGGGAGAGAGAGGTCAGAAACATTATTTTGAAAAATTGGATGATTTATAAAAGTAATTCTAATGTTTTGAAGGTCTTAGGTTCTGAATCTCGTTTTGTGTATAAGACTGGGAAACATTTTAAATACTTGTTTGAGAGTACATGTTTTTGGTGTGGATAGTATTGTTTTAAAATATGTAAGTTGTACAGTTAAATTGATGAGAGGCAACTGTAACACTAAAGGACTGAAAAACTGAGTAAAAAGAAAGAAAAACCACACCAAGACCAAAAATAAGGTTAGCGCTTTCGTTTACTAATTAGGCAGACTTTTTCAGACAACTGACAATAAAAAAATTCACAACTTAAATAAATTATCATATCATGACATCATTATACAATTCAGTAGGTCAAGCCTCCATTTAAAGAACCCACATACCCAACATGTTTACACATTCATCAGAATAAAGTAAAAACCCTAAAAGTACATATATATTATATGAATAAATCTCAATAATAAAGAAGTATATACTTCCAATAAATCCCTAAATAAACATACATTTATATAAAAACATTATATTAACTTGTCAAAGCTCTCAATTTTGAAATACTTTTAAAAGAAACAGTGTAATTTAAACCTGGGGCTTTGACAAGATAATATAATGTTTTTATATAAATGTATGTTTATTTAGGGATTTATTGGAAGTATATACTTCTTTATAATTGAGATTTATTCATATAATATATATGTACTTTTAGGGTTATTACTTCTGATGAATGTGTAAACACGTTGGGTATGTGGGTTCTTTAAATGGAGGCTTGACCTACTGAATTGTATAGTGATGTCATGATATGATAATTTATTTAAGTTGTGAATTTTTGTATTGTCAGTTGTCTGAAGAAGTCTGCCTAATTAGTAAACAAAAGCGCTAACCTTATTTTTGGTCTTGGTGTCGTTTTTCTTTCTTTTTACTCAGTTTTACACTAAAGGACTGGTTTACATTTCCATTTGTGACCAATGTTGAAGCTGCTATGTGGGGAAAACTGAAAGAAAGCTTAAAAGTAGAATATATGAGCATTTATATGCGATTTCTAAAAGGAATACTAATAATTCTTTTTTCAAGCATTCCCTACAGTGTCTGGGTTTACAAGATTTAGAATTGGTACCTTTGAATCCAAGGGGAGTGTGGTCGGAACATTTTATTGAGTAGGGAATTTTACTGGATAACCAAGTTAAAAGCTTATAAACCATCGGGAATTAATGATTTGGTCTCTATCTTGCCTGTGTTGAAAAAGAGAGCTTTGGATATTTAAATAATTTAATGAGAATATATATATATATATATATATATATATATATATATATATATATATATATATATATATATCTATGGGTCTCCTTCAAAACACCAAAAGACCAGAACATTGAAAGTGTTTTGAAGGAGACCAAAACACGAATTGCAGAACACAAAAGCTGAATTCAAAATCCCGGTGTTACGGGATTTTGATTTAGCACTTTTGGTGTTCTGCTGTGGGTGAGTATGCATGTGTAAGTGTATTTGTGAGGGGTAGTGCTGTGTGTAAGTATGTGTTGTGACTGGGGTGTGTGTGTGTGTGTGTGTGTGTGTGTGTGTGTGTGTGTGTGTATGTGTGTGTGTGTGTGTGTGTGTGTGTGTGTGTGTGTGTGTGTGTGTGAGGGACTGTACTGTGTGGGTGTGAGTTTGCCTTGTGTATCTGTGCGATCTCGGAGTTAGAATATTAAAGTAGGGGGGTGTGGGGGGTGCAGGGGGCTTTCCCCCTGCCTATTTGTAGTGTAGGGTGGTTTGGCTGGTAGTTTGGGGCAGTTGTGTATGTATTTGTGTATGTTTTTTGTGTGTGTTATACTTACGTGGTTTTCGGTGTTGTGGGGTTTCGTTGTTTTGGTCTCAGTGTTTTGGTCTTCAGTGTTGTGAGGATTTGGTGTTCTGAAGTAGACCTATATATATAGATATATATATATATATATATATATATATATATATATATATATATATATATATATATATATATATATATATGTATATGTCACCTTCATTTGCCTGACAGTTCATTTGCGCAACAGAAATTTCAGGCAGCCCAATTGCCTGACAGTTCATTTGCTCGACAGTTCATTTGCCCAACAGTTCATTTCCCCGACAATTAGAAAAAGGCATGTAAAATGTCCATTTCTCCACAGTAGTGCGATCCTGGAGTTAGAATATATAGTTGGGGGCGTGTGGGGGCAGCCTCCACCTACTTTGAATTTAGTAAACAATAAGAAACCAAACTGCACAATATAAAACCAAAGTAGGTGGGGGCTTTGCCCCCCTCCCACACTCCCCCTAACTATATATTCTAACTCCAGGATCACACTACTCTGGGGAAAAGGACATATAACTTTTACTTGCCTTTTTCTAATTGTCAGGGAAGTGAACTGTTGGGCAAATGAACTGTCAGGCAATTGAGCTGCCTGAAGTTTCTGTTGGGCAAATGAAGTTTAGGTGAAATGAAGGTGACCCATATATATATATATATATATATATATATATATATATATATATATAAAAAACATTTTTTTATTAAATGGTTTTTATATGATAATATTGTATAATTTATGTGTTTTATTTGTTATTTGTTTTTTGTGGAAGGGAAATGGAGTACTTTGGCCTTTAAGAAAATAATAGTTTGCCCTTTAATTGTTTGAATTGCTTAATTTAATTGTTTAATTAGATGATTTTTTAGTATTTAAGTAAGTGTATTTTGGGCTGTGTATTGTTCTGATGAAGTCCCAGGTTATGGTAGGGACAAAAGCGCTTAACCTGGATTAATAAAAGTTTGTTTGTGAACTTGTTCATCTGTATGCCTGGTTTTTCATGTGGATTATATGGAATGCTTCGAGTATGGAGCTTTTGAATCTACCAGAGGACCAAGTTATTTTTATTTAGTGTTTTTATGGCTTTTTTTCCAGCATTTTATTGTTACATATATAAAGTTGCTCAAAGGACCAAATGTAATGGCTCAACAGCAGATAATGCACTTCCCTGCAGCTCCCTGTGCCTGCTGGATGTCACAACACATAAACCAGCAGGTGAAAAGGTGGTGTTATGTATCATGTTGTGTATGCATGCACTGACAGGGCACATTGTTTTTGTCCACGTGCTTGCCCATCAAAATGTAAACAGCCACATATGGCCAAAATGACTACTGTAGACAAATAGCTAGGATAAAAAACAGTAATCTGACTGCAAGGTTACTAGATGCATAGAACAGTTGAGAAGCAATGTCACTCTGCAGCCCACATATGCTGTTCAACACAAACCTGGTTTATGTACTCCATTAGTATTTACCTGCATTCACATGCAAAACAGACTTCAACTGTGTTACGTGCTGCGAATACTGTGATGTGTAGTGTGTAAGACTTACATAGGTAGGGGTTCTAATCTCATTCTAGCCCACTTGGCTAGTGTGTATACATCTCCTGCATAACAAATGAGAATCCCATGTTGGTTTCTTAGTCCAAGTGGGCCTGTACTTTTTGGCCCTTGCAGCTGCTGCCAGCCTCCAAACCCCTCTTTTCCACAAAGCCTGTGCTGTCAGACTCTCCCACAAGGCCTGTTGATGTCATATACCTTAACACAACCAACTGCTATTGTAATGACAGACTTAAACCATGGGATGTGCTGAAACTACTGTGATCTGTAGTGTATAAGGCTAAATAAGTAGGAACACTAATCTCTCTCTAGACCACTGTGTGTGTGTGTGTGTGTGTGTGTGTGTGTGTGTGTGTGTGTGTGTGTGTGTGTGTGTGTGTGTGTGCAACTCCCTGCATAGCAAATGGAGATCCCACATTGATTTAGAAATTCTAATGCACCTGCACCTTTTCTTCCTTTGCATGTGCTGCTGGCCTCCAAACCCCTCTTTTTCACAAAGCCTGCTGATGTCATGTACCTTAACACTACCAACTGCCACTTTAATGTTAGAGTTAAGCCCTGACACATGCTAAAAATACTGCAATCTATACTGTCTAAGACTAGATAGGCAAGAGTTCTAATCTCAATCCAGCCCACTTGGTGTGTGTGTGTGTGTGTGTGTGTGTGTGTGTGTGTGTGTGTGTGTGTGTGTGTGTGTGTGTGTGTGTATCCCCCTGCAAAATAAATATGATCACAACACTGCCTTAGAAAGAGGTGGTCTGTTGAAGTATTTTGGCTGTCGCAGGTGAATTGTGCCTTCAGAGTCCTGACCAAAATAAGGCCTGCTGATGTCATTTGCCATAACATTACCTAAAGAGATCCAAAACCACAGACAATGGAAGCAAGTGCTGCATAAAAGACCATAAACTGTAAGAATACAGCACAGACAGCCCAAAGAATTACAGCACACTGGTCTATTCAGAGACAGCACTCCACAAAGTGAAACATAAATGCTTATACCCACAAGTACGTTTTCGTCTATACAGACTTCCTCAGTTGCATAGATGAATGTATCTCACAAGCAGCAGTTTAAATACTTCTAAATAAATGAATAAATAAATGATGCCCCTCCATTCACAGTGCAACTAATTAAAATATCAAATTGTGACAGAATAAAATGTGACAGGATAAAATGTATCACATACAAATCATGAAATATATAAATAAATACAAATTTAAAACATTTAAAACACAAAATTTTGTACTTAAAATAATGAATAAAATTCTGTGTGTATATAAAAATATATATTACGAAAACAGTCACTAAGGTCTTTTTACAATGGTAAAACACCCTGTAGTGGTTATTTTTAGAAAATTCCTTATGACAGTAAAAGGCAATACCTTGATTAATTTTTTTTTTATATTCTCATGAGTGAATTACTAAAATGATGTTGTAACCTGGCAGCATGTAATTTTAAAATGGGAGCTAAAGAAATAATTTCATTTAATCCTGCGTGCTTGTTAGCTTCCAGTACTTCTCTGTACTAGATTGTAGTTTTGTAGGGTCTTCCTCTCAGGCCCTTAGCTATTTCTTACACCACAAAAAATAAAAAGGTGGGTCCTACACAGGTGAGTGTATGTTTGTAAAGGACACTTCTAGTGTTGTTAGTATGAATGTCATTCATATCTTCATAAATTCTTTTCTTTATTTTTCTCTCAGTTTTCCCTATGTAGAAGGCAGTACATTGACAGCACAAGGCACTATATACCAGGCCATAAGAGTCACATGAACTATGTGCATTACTGGAAAAGTAGAATTCCCTAGCTGTTAAAAACAGTGTTTCCCTGTTGACAATGTATCTACACTGTAGACAAGTTCCACACTTAAAAGTATCAGTGATTCTACTATTCATCCTTTTTGTACCAGTACACTCACGATAATCTTTTATATTAGGACCCTGACTGTAAATAATTTTAAAAGGGGTATCAAAAATGGGACTCAAATCTGACAGTTGAGAAAATTTGTGCCATTCCTTTTCTAAAATGTCCCTAATAGTCTTAGAGTCCCCATTAAATTCACTAATAAAGGCTTTGACAAGAGATGGCTCCATATCAGTGTGTTTGTCAGCACCTTGCATGTCTGTGTTAATATTCACAGTATTAAGGTCCTCGCCTAAAATAGGCTTAAATCTACCCTGTCTACCAGCCACTACTTCATCAAATGCCCTTTTAACCATCTCAGTGGGATATCCATGATCAAAAAACATATGGGATAAAGTTTTACACTCGTCAAGGAATTCCGCATCATGTGAACACATCCTACAGATGCGGACAAACTGTTCCTTAACACCAACCTTTTGGTGGTAAGGATGTGAGCTATTAAAATGAAGAAGTGAATTTGAGTAGGTAGGTTTTCTATATAATCTGAACTTGAAACCCTCTCAAATTTCTCAGTCGGAACATCCAAATAGTTTCCTTTATTGGTGTCGTATTGATGTGTGAACTGTAGAAAAGAAGTAGTGCCGGAGATATACTCAACATATTCTGTCAATTTATCTTCAGTATCTATCCAAAACACTATTATATCATCCAAGAAACATTTGCAGAGAGTCCAGCACTCACTGTAAGGTGAATTAAAAATATGTAAATGTTCCCAATACATCAAAATCAAGTTAGCATATATTGGGGCACAATATGCCCCCATAGCAACGCCAGCAACTTTGTGGAAAAATTCACGTTCAAAGAAAACATAGTTATTTTTAGTACTAATTCCATCAAAATCAAATAAGTGTGGACTTCCTTATCTGTGAAATGACCAAACACTCTTAGAGCTTCTTCAAACCACTGCAATCCTAATGTATGTGTAATGCAAGTAAATAAGTCAATAACATCAGTGGTCACAAATTTCAGTGATTCACAAAACTGCTGCTGTTTCACATTTTGCAAAAAGTCCCAAGAGTCCTTAAGGACATTAAAATCCCCCAAATGTATACTTTTTAATTTTACATTTAAAAGCATGGCTAGTGGAGCTGTAATTGTCCTTCTGCTGCTACAATTGGATGTAAGGGGGGTCCATAACATTTTTATGGACTTTGGGGATACCAAAAATTGCTGCCACTCTAGGCTTGCCATTGTGGAGAAAATTAAAGTCCTGTTGGTCAATGAAGTCTTCCAGTAACAAGTCATTTAATGTGATATAAATATTTTGGTAGGCTACATTGATTTCATTAAGGGAGACCCTATTGTATCTGTTAGTGTCACCAAGCAAATTTAACATTCTGGCCTCATAATCAATCTTAAAACCATACCTCCACCCTTGTCAGGTCTCATGACTCTAACATGCTGGTTACTCTTAAGGTCATCCATCACCTTTCTTTCCTTGGGTATTAAATTGGACATGAATTTATTGCCCAAGACACCCTTTCTAAGTTCATTTTCTACTACAATTTCAAAGTTTTTCAACTGAGGGTGGAAGTTGTATACACTTCTTTTCCTAAGGTTATTGTTCAAAGTCTGATGGTTATTGCTTCCCAATAATAATTCAAGATTCTTTTTCCTTAGGAACAATTTCAGGTCAATAAATAATTTACTTTTATTACATTTGCATCAAGGAATAAAATTTAACCCTTTAGTAAACCAGCCAAAGTGACCATGCTTGACGTCAATGTCACTATAATTAAAAATACTGTAACCATTCAAAATAGACATAAAACCATTTGTGATTATGTTATTAGTATCTGATAGATTCATATTTAAATTTACATCCTCCTTTGTTCTCCCCACTCTGCCCCATAATAGTTGTACCTCTGGGGCTGCTTGTTCATCAGTCTCTCCGACCTGCTTAAGGGAAGGCATTTCAAAGGGTCCTGATAGATTAACAAATATTCATTTGTATCAAAATAATTTGTTTCCACATCTCTATTATTAGTTACGTAATCCCTGTTGTTACCAGGTCTCCCCTCACTTCTCATATTGTAAGTACTACCTCTGGGTTTTGGGTAACTTCTTTGTTCTAAGTATTCCTTGCTAACCCTTTCAAGTTCTCTTTTTTTTAGATTAATAATGACAGTAAATTTTTGTCCATATATTCTCTGACATCATAATACAATTTCTTATATTCTTTCACAATAAAAAACATATCATTTACATTTTTTTAGTTAATCACTGCTATTTGTTCATACAACTGTTCCATAGTTTTTTTATTGTTTCTAATTATTGCTTTCAAAATCTCAAGACCATAGTTATCAAAGATAACCAAACGTTCCTTATGAAAGTCTGAACCCTCATGTACATTGTTTGGATATTTCCATACTCTGAGTTCTTTTGCTACAATTCGTTTTTCTATACATTCTTTCAAGTATGTGTTGTCAATATTTAAACTCTTGTATTTCAACATAATATTTTCCAAAGCTTTCACATTATTAGCATAGATCATATTGTCCATACTTTCATTAGTGTTGGGTACTTCATTAACAGTGCTATTAAACACTTATACAGGCTTCAAAAGCCAGTCATTTAAAGGTAAACTTGTACCAGTATGGAAAGAAAGTTTGTGCAGTCACCTGTAATAAGACATCCAGCATCATTCATGCTCATTTCTCTCATATCCGTTTGATCCACACCTTCTCCTAGTACCTTGGGTATTCTTCTGGGGTAAAAATAAATCACTATTAGTTCCATGGATATTTGATGAAATAGCCCCAGGTGGTTTTGAAACAGTCCGTTTGCTCTATACATTTTGAAAACCGGAACTTCCCGCCTCCTGGTTGCCAGGAAATTGATTGACAGATATGGTAGAGACCAAAGTAGTGCAAATGAGCTTTAACAAATCCACAAGTTGAGTTAACTGCCCAATCAGCTTCGACCATAAACTGTAAGAATACAGCACAGACATCCCAACGAATTACAGCACACTGGTTTATTCAGACAGCATTCCACAAAGTGAAACATGAATGCTTATATCCACAAGTACATTTTCGTCTATACAAACTTCCTCAGATGCATAGATGAATGTATCTCACAAGCAGCAGTTTAAATATTTCTAAATAAATAAATAAATGATGCCCCTCAAATTCCAATCACAGCGCAACTAATTAAAATATCAAATTGTGACAGAATAATATGTATCACATAAAAATCATGCAATATATAAATAAATACAAATTTAAAACATTTAAAACACAACATTTTGTACTTAAAATAATAAAATTCTGTGTGCATGTAAAAAAACATATATATATATATATATATATATATATATATATATATATATATTGAAAACAGTCACTAAGGTCTTTTTACAATGGTAAAACCTCCTCTAGTGGTCATTTTGAGAAAATTCCTTACAACAGTAAAAGGCTGTACCTTGATTTAAATTGTTTTATATTGTCATGAGTGAATTACTAAAATGATATTGTTAAAACCTGGCAGCATGTAATTTTAAAACTGGAGCTAAAGAAATAACTTCATTTAATCCTGGGTGCTTGTTAGCTGCTGCTTGTGAGATACATTCATCTATGCATCTGAGGAAGTCTGTATAGACGAAAATGTGCTTGTGGATATAAGCGTCTATGTTTCACTTTGTAGAGTGCTGTCTTTGAATAAACCAGTGTGCTGTAATTTGTTGGGCTGCCTGTGCTGTATTCTTACAGTTTATTACCTAAAGAGATATTAATGCACACTTGATGTGTGGCGTGTGCATTAAGTACTGTGATCTGTAGTGTGTATCATTAAATAGGTAAGTGAACTTTGCAGCTGACTTGGACTGCGTATGCTGTGCAGTGCTCTGTACATATGAATTGATACTGATACTATTCTCACCTTAGCGAGGTCTGTGTGTGCAGATCTTTGAACATTTTGTATCAGCATATGGAATCACATTATTTGCATAATGCGCCTAGGTCCCATAAAATCCTAGTCAAGTTCTTACCTTATTTACACAATCAGCACATATTTTCCCTGTCCACAAGGGACAAGCACAGAAGCCCTGTGTTGACATGACAGTCATCCAGGCAATCATACAGATTGCATTTGAGGAAGTTCAATGAGGTGCACTGTTCGCCATTAGATGGGGTCTGTTTCAATGGTTTTTGAAAGTGTGGCACATATCTCTCCCACCAGCTTGTATTATTAATGTCACATATCAGGTAATGACCTTACAGTGGGTAATACATGTACCATTCCACTTATAGACATGCAACATTTCCAGTACAGCAGGGTAAGACATTTTCCTGTATGCAAGGCAGAGATCACTTCTGAATGGTCTATATGACACAGGCTATAATGACAGTTATTGCACAAGATCCCCATAGGACAGATACTTAGGACTTGAAGTTCCTTCATGAGGAAACTTTGTGTTGTATGCAATTGTCACTGGTGCTTGCAAAGGTACATGAGAAAATGGTCATTGCAGTGAAATACTGGCATGCTGAGGAGAGACTACATGGTGGTTACAACTACATCATTATTTGCTGACAGTGCCATCACTAATGACATGAACATGATATGCTACCATTCTTTACCCGGAAGAGACATGGTGATCTATCCTAAAGTAGGTAAAACCTGTGTAGCTAGGCCTGTATGCCCAGGTCTATCACACCTGAGTATGTACATCAGGTGTTGCTAATGATCATAAGATCATAGAAAGTTATGAGGCTATTGGCCCTGGGACCCTTACTAGCCTAGCCAAGAATTTACCCAATGTTCCAACAAGTCAGCTCTCCATGTCACTGTCCAGCAGGGACATAGTTGGAATCTCATAGGTGTACTTTCTGTTCCCCATCCAGTTATCCAGGTTGTGCTACTTACCAGAAAAAAAATATGTTACCAATGGAAGTGATACTAAATATCCATTTGCATGGGGTTATGGCCATGAGTATGTGGACAAGCATATGTTCATGAAGACCCTCTTGCAGGAGAGTGACATAACTGGGAGATTGTATGACTGCTCCTAGTTTGCTGAGCCATGAGGGGCTTCTTGCCCTGCTGTCAGCTATAGCTGAGTTTATGTAGTTGTAGAGGTGGTTGCATAAAGCATTGTGGTAGAGGTTGAAATACTTACCTGTCCCATCTAAGGGTGGTGGTGCAGTCACACAATTTATACCATCCCATAGGAGGTTATCCTTTGCTTTGTTGAAGTTTACACCTGTGTTTGTTGAAGGGGTTAATGTGTGAGGCTTACATGTAAGGATATTGAGTTGTGGTCAGATCTTACCATGGAGGACCTCACAGTGCAGGTGCTACAGTGGTCACCCATATTGGTAAGCACCTGATGCAGTATGTTGACTTCTCTTGTGAGGATGTCACTCCACTGGTTCAGGGCATTGTATTTAAGGATGTGGAATAACCTTTATCCAAGCGAGTTTGAGAACAAGTAACCAACATAGTTGGTGTTTAGTGAAAGTCACCCTACACCATGGTGTTGTGATGTACCTTGATAGACACAATATATTCCAATAAGCACAACAGGAGTTGTGAGTCATGGAGTTGCCCTGTAGCTGGCAATGGGTGGTGTTTTAGCAGTGAATAGCACCTGCAGTGTCTCTAGGAAATCACACTGTTTAACCAATCTGTATCTGTATCTATCTTTAATGACTATGGATACACCATATACATTAACTGCCACACTTTAGTATGGGTTGTGAACATGTGGAAGGATGTGTAGCCTGGCATGGCTGTGGTGCTGTCCACAGTCCTGAACCAGGTGTGTGTGACTGTACAAAAGTCTGCATCTTCCAAGGTGGGGACACCTATCTGTGAGTGGAGTTTAGTGGTGGCATTCCTAGCATGTACCAGTATAACCATGATATTGTTTGAGGATGGTGTTTCCTCTATGGAAGGTTTTCCCATGAGGCACTTATACGATGCACTCTGGTGATGTCAGCAGCTTTGTCCACCACACAAACTCTCAAGGGTGACAGATGAACACCATCTGTGGCAAAGCATTGAGCTGTGTTGAGCAACTCATCCCAGGCTGACATTTACTGGGTCCCCTTAAAATGACACCACATGATAAGCCAATTATTGACTTCAGTCATTTTCCTTGTGTATTAAGCCATCATCCTTGGTGAAGGTGTAATGCAGCTAAAGGCTAGGAGCATACCTCCCACAAACAGACTCTGCAAGTTCAGTCATGTGTTTGCATAGAGTCCATTGTGGTATGTCTCACATAGTATACACTAACAGGAACTATGATGACATCATAATGTCACCTGATATTGACAGACCTGCATGCATGTGTGTTATGGCATATCCTGGCACCTCACAGACAGCTGTGAGCTTTCCCATGTGAAGCCTGGTGACAGGGACATCAATGTGTCACATGATGTAATCACCTATGAATAATACGGTTGAGTTTGTGTTTTGCCTCAGGTGTTTGAATGGCGAGACAATGGTGCATGCGCTATTATGTGTACTGTGTTCTTCAGAGGTATGTGTATGCATACTGGGCTTGCAAGTGAGTTTTTGAGGTCTCTGTCCTATGTGTATGCATCTGATAAGGAGCTCCACAACTTCAGTTGTATGTGATGTGGATGTGGGTAGAGTACATGGTGACATGTGTATGTTGTCACACTGGTCATTGCCATATGTACTGACTGGCATGTAAGGCAGCATGGAATCAAGGTTTTTTATATAGTCACACCTGTCAGATTTTTTTGTTTGTGTGGCATAATAGTATAGGGTCTGGGAAACTGTCCACATCTCCACAGCAGTCACTGATATCGCCATTCACAATAGAGTTTTGGTTGTGTGTATGACACAGCAGGACTTCATTAGGCAGTGGCCTGACATATGCTGCAGTGTAACATGTTATCACCTTTATGTAATTCTCCTAACATAACACAGCACCCGACAGTGTACCATAACATGGTTGAGTGAGTACAATGCTTTGCCAGCCATGTGGCTCTTGGATTATCCATACTCCCGTGATTAGGCATGGTTGCAATAGCATACCTGCAAATGTGACAATGTACAACTCCAGTAAAGATAGGGTCATGCTGCTACACACTTGGGGTTGACAGCCTCAAATATACTGTCTGTAGTCATACCTTGCAGTGAAGATGTGGGTGTCCATGCAGGCACAGAGAACTTGTTCAACTCTGTGGTCATTACTTTGGCCTTGCTAGTCTACATAGGTTCATAGGTTCATAGGTTGGTACTAGGCTATCGGCCCTAGGGCCTATACAAGCCTAGCCATAACATTTCCCTGGCTATTTCTTCCCACACTATTTACTTCCTTGGACCCCTGTCTAGCAGGGTGACTGACGTGATCCCTGGGGTGAATTTCCTTGTCTCCCATCCAGTCATCAAGGTTCCTTTTGAAGAGGGCCAAAGAGGTGCTCTGCTTGACATGTATGGGCAGTCTATTCCAGAGTCTGAGGAGTCTCTGGGTCAGGAACCTATCCCTCCAGCATGTTTTGTTTATTGTGATGACAAGGTTTAGATCCCTGGAGCATGTGGCTCTGAGGGATTGGGATTTCTTTAAGTGTAGCATGTTCAACAGCTCTGGGTTTGACATGGCCTTGTATGTTAACTCATTACATCTGAGTGACGTCTCCAGGTGCATTTGCAGTTACCTCCTACTGCGCCTCTAGGCGTCAAATAATGCTTGTTCATATTTGCATTAATAATTCCAAATCCATGCTACATACAAGGTATCAAAATGTTTTATCTTGAAGCATACATGATGGCAAGCACAATTGTATTGATATTTGACCTATGTCAATGACTATTTGTTAGAACTGTAAGGTGATAACTTCATTTTTTAAAGGCTGAAGCCACGCCCACTGGGAGTTAAAGGTACACACTCAAAAGAACTGTTCTGGAGGGAATCAGAGATCGCCTCAAAGTAGACAATATGCGACAGAGTATAGCTGGAGTTTTTTAAGGTGGTCAGCATAGGGCATCTGCTTTAGGCCTGTGATTCTTTTAGTGAGGAATTTCTGCAGCCTTTCCAGTTGTTGCAGACATCTTGAGAGGTAAATACCAAATGGGGCATTGTGTTCTATAATGGGTCTAATGACGGATGAGTACAGTGGGACAATGACCTCCTTTTTTCTGGATGAAAAACCCTTAGTGATGAGGTGTGCCACATAGAAGGATTTCCTGACTGTTGTGGTGATGTGACTATTGAAGGTGAGATCACTGTCCACTTGTGTCCCTAAATCTCTTATCACACTTTTGGTGTTTAGCGTACTGCCACCTATGTGGTAATTCACAGGTACATGTTTTTTCCCAAAGGGGATAACTATACATTTCTTGGCATTGAGCTTGAGCCCATGGCTCTGGCACTAAGCATCTGTTTCTGTAAGGCCCTTTTGTAGAGTATCGACATCATTTGGGATTCAATAATTTATTTATTTATTTATTTATTTTATTTTATTTTACATTTGTTGACCGGGCTAGTCTAGCTGGAGATATTTCCATTTTCAGTAGCGGCCCGGGGAGAAAAGCTCCACAGAAGTAAGATACATACAGAAAAACCATCATACAAAAATAATAATAACAATAATGATAACAGAGGAAATACAGTATGATATATAGGATATGTGTGAGTACACACACTTTGGACAAAATTGGCCACTCCTCTGCAGTACCCCTCAGATCCATGGCACGCAGACATGCACTATGAAGCTGTTGAAAGTCAGGCTGCATGAATTGCTGTGAAATTGTGACCTAACAGGGATCACTTCCACTGTGGTGCTTGCTTGAGCAACCTTCCCCATGTATGTCACCTGACATTCTACATCATATTGTGACACTGCATCTCTGCTTCAACTCGCCATCTGCATATTACTTTACTGAAATCCTAAGCACCCTGGAATACTAGGCATATTACATGCCACACTGTAAATATTGCTCTGATTGCTACTCAAGGCATCTACCTGGAAAAAGGTATGTTAAGGCTACAGACCCTTGCATGATGTGGGACAACTATGTGAATGAACAAACAGGCTGTGGCCTGCTCCTCATGTGGAGTTTAGTGCTAACATTTTGTCTTTGGTGAGAGACAAAATGTAGGAGCATGGTGTCCCAGGCGACAGTGGTTTTGCTGAGACCAGCAGGTTTATTAGTCAGGTATTAGCAATTCACGAGACTCCCCTCTTGTCAGCATTCCTCACAAGGTTATTGTTTTATTGCAGTACACACTGCTTAAGTGGTGTTCAGCTGCAGGATAACTGTGTAAATACTCCCTCCTTACCTTTCGCAGGGTGTACGTATGACTTCCCCTCACCACTGCTTAGCTATGCTCTCTACAGTCACAGACATGTTGGCAGAATGCCTTTTTGGGAACTATGATGAAATTAAAGTCAGTATGTAGCAGCACACAGAACAAGTAGCATGCAGTGACAAGTGATGTCCCCAGATGACTCAGTAGTGTTACATTTACAGCCATGAAAATACTTATGATGGAAATGATCTGTAAGAATGTAATACACCTACAGACCCTGGTCCAAACCTAGTTTGTTTTGTTCAAGGTCAGATCATACCTACCCTAACCATTGGACCTAATTGATTGTTACAGCATGCGATAGATGAGGGGAAAATGACTCACCCCACCTACCATGGCCTGAGTGGGCATTTGACAAGATTACACCATCAGGCATAGTGGACACACTGTAGAGGTTATTTACAAACTTGTATGTCAGCTGTTGGATAGATAAGTGTCTGACAGTCATTATCTGGGAAGATAGGATTGTGTAGGCAAGCGCTACAATGAGAACAGTCACCAGTGGACTACCCATACACATCATTCCTGGGACTACCCCTCTTAGCCTGACTACATTTGAAGATGATTGCAAAATAGGAACTGTCAATATTTCTCAAATAGAACCAACAGTTACCCAGGATGGGCTGACAGATGCATTCAGTTTTTGTCAGAGCCATTGACAAATACTACATGCCAGGGAATGCACAATATTATACTTTTGGCAGTCATCTACCTCCTGGACAATATCGTATTGTCTGCACACCTCCAACAGTTGACCCATTAGGCAGAGACTAATGGACACAGAGAGTGATCTAGTCTTTGACTTTTACTGCTCAGTACAATGTGAGGCTTTATGCACTGTTGCACACCCTATAGAGAAAGGTATGATATGTAAATCCCAGAATGTCATTGCTACACTTTATGTGACACTCATCACACCTATCACTGAGTACAATACCCCCCTTGGTATGTAACTACATGGGCATATCTGACACCTGTATAAACCAGAGAGATCCCAGAGTAACCCAATATACAGTGTGCATGACATGTCCAATGCAGACCGTGTCAAGGCAGTAACTGTGTATTTTGTCTCCTACATGCTTTGGAGGGGAGGTGTATGGCTGCCATACAGGGAGGTGTCAGATCCCACTGTGTATCGACTGCACTTCTAAAATAGGACTAGCATGAGATGTACCTGTTCTACACAGCTGCAGCTTGACAGTGGTATAAATAGGACATGCTGGAGAGGCAGGTATGTAACTATGACACTACACACTACATGCAAAAGGCTCCCCATCCATGTGAAGCACACTTTTGTTGTACTGCACATCATGTGCAAGTTGCATAATGGGATGATGAACATGGCAATCATAACTGGTTTCTGTAATAGATACAGGAAAATTGTAGATGGTGCATCACCTATGCCACAGCTTCTAGATATTTCAGCTCCCGAAAACCTGCTTACGCTTATCAAGGAAACCACACCATGTCACAGATTATGGAAGCAGAAGTAGGCTGCATAAAGCCATTGTCTCTGTTAGCCTGTGATATATATATATATATATATATATATATATATATATATATATATATATATATATATATGAATATGAACCTATGGAGCCATGCACCTATACTACTTTACCTTTGTGTAGACATTTTGCTTCATTGCTGACATTCCTTCCTGTTCTCTGATATTTACACATTTATTGTAGCAGTGTACCCATAGGTGTGTCCCAAACAATTTTGAATCTGAAACATAAACAGGTCTATGAAACACCATTCATTGTGTAAGTATACAGCAATTGCAACATCATCCAACTTAATCTACACAACATAATGTGATTTACTTGTTACAGCTGGCAGAAGACTATATTTGTCAGTGACCAGTACAAGGGGCATTTGAAAGGCAACACTGGGTTAAATAATTGCATAGCAATTTAGGTAGTCACCCTGTGCATCAGACACATAGCTTCATTTCCCTGCATCGATGACAAGGATGACAGGGATGTGGCACAGGTATCATCACTTACACAGGGTGTTGTGTGGTGGTGCAGGAAGCCTAGGCTGACCCAATAGGTTGACAAGCATGTGTGTAAGTCAGGAAGAGAAGCAGGCAAGATGGACCATGGAAAATCCTGTGTGTGCCTGTAGGTGACCTGATTGTGGCAGTAGTGTGTGTGACTACATGAACACAGTCAAGCTCAGTATTAGTCTGATGAGACTGTATGTTGGACAGTTTTGAACTGTGCATGGTAGAGCTGACAGTTTACTGTCTCCACACACATGAAGTGCCTCTGCCAGGAGTTGTACTGGCACCTCCATGCCCAAGGTCAGAAGTAACGCTACAGCCTGAGGGTGACTGCTGTCTGTTGGGACCATGTCCTCCATGGAAACAGCCAAAAACATGAGCCTACGGCTTGCTACATCCTGGTGTGGACAACACACTCACCTCTCGGGCACTGGATATACCGCCACTATGGGATTGTGAGTAAGCATGGCCATGTAGACTCTCAGCAGATGTAGCTGCTGACCTACATGCATGAGTCCAATGCTCAGCTCAAAACAGACATTCCATCACAGACAATGACTATTCCTAGACAGATATTCTGTAATCTCTCTCAGAACACTGTCTTTCCAATGCATCAGTCAACCAATCCAGCATATCAGCAATGTGATGGAGGCAGTCACGGATATCAGGTTGTGCTGCATCCGTAACCCTGAGCAATCATCTAGAGGTCCTTTTGGAATGTGTCTGTGCCTCCATGACAACCCTAAACATATGCCAAGTGACATGTGATGAGACACCTGCAATGGGTGGTAGAAGGACAGCAGGCCTCCTATGAGCACCCCTATCCATCCGCCTGTATGGAACCTCACCATCTCTTTGGCTATTGCCAGTATCAACACTCACTGCAGCCATGGTACCCATACTTTCCTGTTCAATGTCCCCACCCTCTGACTGTTCAATATTTGTGGCCTCAGTGGACTGGGAATGCTTAAGCATATTGACTGTGTATAGTGATAAGTAGAAGACAGATGTCAACCTCTCTGACAAATTCAGCCCCTGCAACACCCACCTGTGCCTCAATTTGGCCACCATCATCATAAGAGTCTGAAAAAACACTGACATTAGGTTGTGAAGCATCAGAGACCAAGCCCCTAGTCACCTGTGATAAAAAAGAGAAAAGTAGTACATTAATACATGCACTACTATGCTGTACAGTACTATCTTGAAATATTTGTTAAGCTATATACAATGCTGTCAGTATTACAGACTTGCTTAACCCCCAACCTCATATACCAGGACCTGAAGACATTAGTTTCTAGAAAACTTCTGTTGTTGCTTGTAAAGACTAAGCTCCTTAATCAAGAATCTCATGAGAAACAGTGATGTGCACTTCTAACATTTGTCAAAACTCTGCGCAGTTGACACATAACGCAATCTGCACTGTCCTGCAAATACTGCAAATCTAACAGTGTGGTCACAACTACAAGTCATAGGTATGAATGTAAACTGTGTTCCACTGGTAAAAATCTGTGAGGTTGGAAATCATGCAGACAGTACATCAATCCAGCCGGCTGGCCTGGGATGACACTTTAGTGAATACACTGCATTAATTCTCCATCTGTAACAAAACAGTGTTATGCTTACCAGGAGCAGGATAGGATCATGGCTGTGTATGATTCCTGACAGCCCTGTGAAAATTTGATGGAGAGGTAATGTAAGCAGCAACCCATGTTGCACTATGACAGACTACTAAATCCACATATTTCACATTTACAGTACATGCTATGTTAATTGGTATGTTGTCCACAGTCTGAGCATGACATTCAAACTGCAGCTAACCTCCTTCCCCCCATAAAAATACCTGCCACACACATAAAGCTATGTAAAACCTGACACACTGAATGCTACAGTATTCCAATGCTTATCCAACTAAACATACCTGGACACTCTCCTTGCGTGGAACCAGTGGCACCTACATCCATGACATACTGTGTGAGGGATGCCTGTGAGCTGCCCTGTGTTCCTAGGTTCACCAGGAATTTCTCAGTGGCTGACAGTGGCTGTTCCACTGCAGGCCCTCCACCGGTGACAGCATAATCCCTGGCCACATCTGCTGCCTTTTGCGGGCAGCATTTATCATATCAGTGGTATGGTGTCGCACCTGCTCATATGTCCTGCTCTGGTGACCAGTTGCATTGACATTGTGAAATAGGTCAACCCACAATGCTGCCCACTCTTCCCTGTTTATCACCCCTGGACAGCAGGAGTTGGTGGTGTTGATGCAGGGCATCCAGGATAGTGTCATTTTCTGGCTCTGTAAATGCACCTGGCAATGGAGATAAATATTGCCTGAAAAACAATAAAATGGGAACATATGTCAGGATCACATACATGGGAGTATAGTATGTACAGATCCAGCAATAGCAGATGACTACCAGTAATCACTGCTTGGTTACAGATCTCATATTCAACACCATGCAAACATAGTGAGGGTGTTTGTGCAAGTAGGATAGTAGCAGTAGTCATCTATTCCTGCTTGTGTCATGACAGATACTGTTGCATAATCACACGACCAACACAGCAGTCCATTAAGTTATGGACAGCATGTGTAACCCCCTCATAATATTGAAAACCAGCAGTGCCACACAAATAGTAGTGTAGTGTTACTACCGTTATCAGCAGGAAATTTCCAGGAGAGTGGTATAACTAATTAACAAGGAGCATTATACCTGTACTGTTCTCTAGTTCCTGTGTAGGTGAAACATATCTGCAGATCAATGGCATGTCAGCAGTACAATTCCAAGCAAGGCTTACTGCTGCAATCCCCATTCCTCCGAAGTATGTGAACACATATGCATCATGCTAGAAAAAAATGATTACATACCTCATGGAGTACAATACTCCTCTGTTGAATGGTACATATAAATATATATATATATATATATATATATATATATATATATATATATATATATATATATATATATACAAATGTGCCAATGAGTTAACCATGCAAAGTAATTATCATACACAATGTTTCCCCTAACTAGATGTTTGCCTGTTTAACATGGTTCTCTATCAGCAAGTGATTGCCTCTAAACCAATCTGTGCTTCTGAAATGCTAATTGCAACCAACACAGCTGATTGGTGGTATAATCATCCATTCCCATGCAACCACTGAACAAGATATAAGGCCTCAATATAGATTATAATCCTTTTCTCATATTTTGGGTTGGAAAATAGTGGGGGACAGATACTACATAATGGCAGAGAGAATGTCTATAGTAGCTACTATTGTCATACAAATGTGTCTGCTACAGGCTGAAGCTGAAGGTGATGCTGTAAGTGAACACTTTGCAGGACAACAAGTTTTAAGAGTAAGTGTGGGACCTGTGGCAGCCTTGCTATATAGGCAGAGCCAGATTGAGAGTACCCACCCCACTGGGAAGTAAGGTATGTGTGTCAGGTAAGTCTGTCAACCAATGGTATTAGTAAAACAATGCAAGGCAAAATGCTTGGTGTGTCCTAGAAAACAGGTAGGTGTACATTACCCATGATGTCGCACAGTTGGACAACTGCCAAGTCCCATGTTATGTCATGGTAGTCTCTTGTTGAGTGTGTGCTGATGACCCTTCTGTCTAGCTCAACCTTCATATATGTATGTTACTCGTGCAGCTGTGGTTGTCTGTGATATCACCAGCAAAACATTGTGGGTTGCAGTGTAATATTACTGGGCCACAATTTTAGTACATGCTTCAACATCCACTGGGAATTCAGGCTACTGCATTACCTGGCAGTATCTGCACTTTAAAGTGTTGTACTAGGACTAGATGAGAACGATCCAATCTGTAGGCCTTTGTCCTCTGTTATATAGATACAGACAATACAACTGTACTGCTTTGGGTGGATAAATAGGTGATGAGACAGACATACATATCACACTTTATAATATTGTTGGCCACATACGTGTGTTTTTATTGATAGATGCAGCTTTACTTGAACCCAGGACCATGTGAACTAAGAAGTTATGTTTTAATGCACTTTACAGACTGAGCTACAGGGTTATTGTTATAGGTGGTGAATTTTTACGTGTTGTAGTCATCATTCCACAGTTACCTGCTGTTAAATACCTCACTTGCATCTATTATTATGTGTATGGCTTTAGAGGGCTGTATTTGTATACCAGAAGTGTGTTCTGAAATTTTGTAGAATAATTGCAGGATTACCTGCTATCAGAAATCTCACTTATGTCTAAGCTTATGTGTGTGCCTTCATAGTGATGTATTTGTGTACTAGAATTCCAATTATAGTATTATTTTGCTAGTAACCTTTTATCTGATTTGTGCAGTGCAGCACAATTTAAACATGCTTAAGGAGGGGAACTTCAGCATCAGTATATTTTGCTTAAAACACCTGTATTCATTAGCAGCTGTTTGGCTTGGTGGGGTGATCCACTGATCTACAGATGTGATGGGTGTGGGTTTGAAATAGGTTGCAGGTCTACTTTTTGAATGTGGTTAATATTGTCCCAAAAGCATATAACAATATAGTGCTATTTAGCATTGCTAAGCAATGCGGCGGGCATCACCGTGTCACACACAAAATCTTTAAAGAAAAGAAAAATGGGGAGATTGAACAGTGCTGAAAAGAGGTGCAAGCAGTGGGAAAACATAATGACAGGCAGGTAGGGATGTGCATGATGTGTGTAGGAAAGAACCATAGCTATCCATTTCTTCAACAGCAACAACTGTGCACTTTCACAGATTTTTTAGCTGAATTTGGACTGTCACCCTCAGAGAGGGGTGACGACAACAAAACTTCATTGTCAAGCCAATTAGAACAAATTAAGTGTGTTGAGTGGACATGTGTGAAATGGAGAGCTAGGTATGGGACAATATTTTTTTTGGGACAGGTGCCCATTTTTTTTTTTTATGGTGAGAGTGGAATGTTGGGGAAGTGACGTATGTATGTGTTGGGGAGGTAAGTTGGGAAGGTGAGGAATCTTTTGCAGACACACAAGACAGCAGACAGGGTTGGTATGTGACACAAGAGGGGGTGAACACCTTGGATGGGGAGGATGCTGTGGAATTCCAGTCCCATGAGCATCCAAACTGTAGCAGTATGGCTCAAATCCTCACCCATGGGACTGTCAGCACTGCTACTTCACTGCTCCTGTAGTGGCAGTTATGGAAGCTGGTGTCCAGGGCCAGACTGCCCCACCAGGTTGGTGAGCATGCTCTCCATCTGGCATGGGCATGCACTGACAGTTTGGAAGAGCACTGTGTGTACCACACATGGCAGTTCTTGACAGGTGACAAAATCACCTCTTCCTCCTCCTCCTCTTCCAGAGGGGAGCCCAGCCCCAGCCTGTGGGGCATAACAGCAGGATGCCACAGGTAGTGCAGGGGCAGCAGAGGGGACACAACCAGCTGTGGCCCAGATCTGCTGGGCCTCGATGCCACGGCCAGGGCAGCCAAGGTAGGTGGATAGCCTGGAACCAGCCTACCTTGTCCTGCTGTAGTAAATGAAATGTAAGCATAAGGTCATGTAAGTCAAAGTTTATTTTCTGGATCCTAGCTCCGAAGTGTTCACCTCCTTTTTTGTTTTTTACACTTTTTGTTTTTTTCCATAAGGTAAGATAAATAATAACCAAACAAAAGTTAGTATTAACAGAATACAAGATAATATTGATTAATCAAAATACATATTAGGGTAGGTTATGCAGAACACAACAATAAATAACATAACAGTAAGTATGTTAACAGCAAACCAGTGTGAAATAACACATAAGACCAACATAACAGTTAGTTTAAAATAATACACTAATATCAAATCATAATAATAAATAACATTAATAAATTAAATAAGATAAGGGGTGGTGAGAGAAAGAAAATCATACCATTAGTGACCTTGCAGGTGATATTTCTACACAGACTAATACTATATACTTCTACAGGTGTGCAGTGTCAGTTGTGAGTACAGTGACTACAATTCTTGTATACATGATATTATATACACATACCTGTCAACCTGTTAGCATGGAACAGTATAGGCCAAAAACTTACAAATGCAGGTACTCAACTACAGGGAACTGTTTTACATCCTGTGCTCATACATTACTGCCAAGGTGTTCTGTAAATTAATTTGCCAATAAATTGTATTCCAAATAATGTAATTTATCTACTAATCAAGGACCAGACATATGGGGCATTAGTCATTACATTCCAAACACTTGAGAGGTATGTTCGTATACATTAAGTAAACTAGACGGTAGGTGATTTCTTATTTGGTTGCCATGGGAATAGAGCCCACAGACTGTGCCACCAGGGAAAATGTATACTTAATTTAACAATTGACTGCTGAGAGATTAGAAAAGACATGCAGTACATACAGAACTACTTCAGACTTATTGAAAATGATTATTTATCAAGGCACAATCCTGTTTTACACTTTATTGATATTGCTCCTTGAAATCTGACACTTATACACATGGATATCTGCTTCAATTGTCAGCTACTTTACCCATATACCTTGTTCCCAGAGTGAGAGGAATATACAGCATTATTTGACTAGAAATGACCATAACACAAGCTTGAACCTTACTGTGGGTAATGCGCTACATTTATAACACAATTTCTTCTGCAGTCTTTAATCGTTTCCTTTTTACAATTGACAGGTGTCAGATTAGAACACACATGCAGTGAATTGAGCCATACTGCACACTTATTTGAACAGATGAACAGATGACTTATCAAACACAAACCTGCTTTAAACTTTATTGATACTGTACCTTAAATGTGACATTTATACACATGGATATCTGGCCAGATCTTCAGATAACTTACGCATATACCTTGTTCCTGAAGTGGGATGAATATACAGCATTATTTGACACAAAATGGCCATAACTCAGGCTTGAACTTTACTGTGGGTATTGCACTACATTTATCAGACAGTTTTTTTTTTTTGCACTTTTTATTCATTTCCTTTTTACAGTTGACTGCACTCAGATTAGAACACTCATGCAGTGACTAGAAGAATATTGAACACTTATTTGTTTGAAAACAGCACATATGACAGCACCATCACTGTTTAAAATCTATTGCTTACTGTTGCTTCAAGTCTGGCATGTACAGCATGGATAGCTGTGTCAGACTTTTAAGAAATAACTAATATACCCTTGTCATTATTTGAGTGCAACCTACAGCATATTTCACACAATGACAAAGCAGAATAGTCACTGTTAATCTGGGTAGACCACAACATCAACTGTTTGGAAGCTATACTACACAGTAATGCATGTTTACTTGATTTAACTTGCTTTACCATTTCAGGTAGGAAGTGACACACTACTAAACATACAGCAAAGAATAGGTTAGATGGTATTATATTAATGAATGTTCTTACACATTAATGCATTAATATATTCCTTCAGTATTATACATTATTATTTTTATATAGATAATATTTTATTATATCATATTATATACATTTTTACATCTTTATACACATGATTTTATACATTTGCACTTTTGCCTTCAGCCCATATACATGGTTATATATAAAAATAATGGAATTTTATATGCCTGGTTTAAATATATATTTTATTGTATTTCAATGATTTTATATTCATTATAAGGTTGATAGAACATCATTCAAAGGCATTTTTAAAATATTTATTTTAATATAGGTAATCTTTGATTGGGTTTCACTGCATACTTATGTAATGCTGGAATTATGAAATGTTACAGCATAGAAACTTGTTTTGAAAAAGTACGAAGAATATATCTTTAAATTTAAAAACAAGTTGGCGCCAAAAAGGCTATAAAATTAATCATTCAATTAGTATATTTGATTCTGAGGAAGTCCATGATACAGTGGATGAAAGCACTTAATTCTCCTTTTGGATGTATTTTTATTTGTGTGGTTTGAATTGTTTCTCTTTGCTGAGTCGGAAAATAAAGAGGTGTATTATAGCTTCGCTGGTTCTTTGGATCGTTCTTCTTGGAATTTTTGCTGTTTGATTCGTTGTGACTTTTTTTCATTTTTGGTACATTACTAAACATACTATATTTCCAAGGTATGTCATGCCTGACTGTTATCTCTACAAACTCTGTAAATAATTTATTTTGACACTACATTATGCATTAGGTTAACACTGTGATGTTTACTTACTTACCACACACATGCCTCATCCTGGCCATAAATATAGTTACAAGTATAGAAAACCTCTGCAAGAACTTCATGTTGATCAGGATTTAATGCAGGAATGGTTAAGGACAGGCAAATTCAAACCAAGAGATGGAAGGTTAATATTGGCATCCCAAAAAAGTGGGTATGTACACACTGATTTATAAAGTCCATTGAACATGTGGGAGAAACAGACAAGTGTAGGTTTTGTAAAACAGAAATGGAAACAGTTGCACACAGCTGCACACCTTGTTGCTGGTTGTGACATACTAATGGCAGGAGGACTGTATATTGAAAGGCATAATAATGTGGCAAGACTGTTGCATTGGGACTGTGCAAACATTATAATACTGAAGTTGTTGAAAAACATTAGAAACATAAGCCACAAAGCACCATAGAAAATTATGAAGCCTACATCACATGAGATCACAAATTACTAACTGTTCAAAAGATAGATGTGAGAAAAACAGATATAGTGGTCCATGAAAAGAAGACAAAAGTAGCGTTGATCACTGAAATCTCTACACCCAGTGACTACAGTGTCTTGCGTACACAGAGACACAAAGTCATAAAATATTAGGATTTGCAGGCAGAAACGAGAGCAATGTGGAAGAAATATACCCAGATAGTTCCAATGGTAGTTGGAGCAACGGGTCTTATAAAAAAGAGTCTATGATCATATTTAGATATGTTACCAATACATGTAACCCCATACGAATTGAAGAAGGTGTAATTACTGGGCACATTGCAGGTGCTGTAAAGAGCACTTTGTGTTCACATCAAAGATTGAAACAATACTAATTCTATGAATTTTAGTCATACTTTGACTTAGGAATGGGGTCCATTCTGATCATGGCATTAGAAACCCAAAAGAGGTAGAGAAATTAAAAAAAAGATAAGGAAAGGAGTCAATTTTGTCCACTATTGTACTTGCATTTTGAAATAGTTCTTACCATTTTACCATAAAAATTGTCAAACCTTTTTTAGTGAAATAACAAATGTTCTGTATTGATTGTTCCAACATTGCACACTCTCTCAGTGTAGCACTGTGTTACTGTTATGTTCTTGTTCATTGTTCTTATTAATCTTGTGGATTTCTGCAGCTTTTTTTTTTGTGGCAATCGTGTACTTTCTAACATACACTCAGTATTAAGTATACTAGATCTCAGTATTAAATCTCCACCAGTGAGCTTATAATACAATAAATAAATGTTTCAATTTGTGATTCATTTAGTGTCATTTAGTTTTACTAAGCCCATGACATTTCATAGAGCTATATATTGAATAGTTTATTTTGTTTTAATTTGTTTTCTTTTTTTTTTTTGTATTGTGCACATATTATTATTATTATTATTATTATTATTATTATTATTACTATTATTATTCCAAATTCCAGTTTTGATATTACTATTAAGGTAATATCTATGGGAATTAGTATTCTGGCAGATCTGGATATTAAGCATATTAATATGGATCCGATATTTACAAAACCTCTGTGTGTGTGTGTGTGTGTGTGTGTGTGTGTGTGTGTGTGTGTGTGTGTGTGTGTATATATATATATATATATATATATATATATATATATATATATATATATATATATATATATATGTATATACCTATGTGGTTAATAATGCCATTTTTCTGTTGACCAATTTGCATAAAGCTTTTAACTTCTCAATGTTTTTAGATTTGGTGTCATGAATTTCATAAATACTAAGGATCTTATTGAGGTCAAAGATCATGCATTTCATTTTTGGTTTTGTCTACAAAAACATTTATATCTGCTCATTGTTGTTTATAATGTTTGTTTATCATGTTGCTCTTTGCTGTCCTACCCAGTTTTATGTCATCTGCATATTTTGGTATAAATATCATATCTTCTAAATATCATGGCAGACATATAAAGACTAAACTTCTAAGGTACATCCTCGATAACAGTCTATATCCAACTCAACGTGGCTTCTGATGTGGCCACAATACCTCTACAGCCCTACTTAATTTTACAAATCTAATAAAATCTAAACAGAAATAAAAAAAAATAGCATCTGCTGTTTTTCTTGACCTCTCTAAAACATTGGACACAGTTTCACACATCCTTCTCTTTGAAATGATAGCCACTCTTGGACCGGACACCCCATCACTCTTCTGGTATAAAAATTACCCTTCAGTAGATCACAGTCAGTAAAATCATTAAACCATTACTCACCCTTCCTCCCAATAACAGTTGGGGTTCCTCAAGGCTCCATTCCTTGTCCACTACTCTTTGATATATTCATCAGTGACTCACAGTGCAGTATGCTGATGACTCAACTCTAATGTGTTATCCCTTCAACATCAATGAACTAAAACAGTTTACACAAGAATCTCTTACTTTCATAAAAAACCTGTCCTGTTTTTAAGTGGAGGAACAGGAACAATTAGCAGCAATTAGGCTAGGTTGTCAGAGGGGGCACAGCAGACACTCCAGTTGGTATAAGAACACTGTATTTTTGCCATTATTGTATTTGTACTTAGCCTGGTTACTTGCAGTGATAAGATTTTTTACTTTTATTTTTTTTTCACATTTTATTCATTCACCATTGAATAGTTGCTATACAATTGCAGTGCGTGTAACAACTGTATTAACACAGTTATTGTTTTGCCTGTTACACATTTGATTAGTCTTTGATTAGTTGCTTATTGCCTGTTTCAGCATGCTTACTGTGCCACTGTCCTAAACTGCACACTTTATTCTGCCACTTACTCTATATATGCCATGGTGTGTAGAATAGTCCTTGCAGACCCAGTGGCTTTGGACTTATGTGGGAATTAAGAATATACTTTGAGTCTTTTCAGATGTACTGGTCAAACTTACCTTAAACAAAACATTTGCTAGGAATCTCCAAGAGACTCACACTGATCATTTATATTTTGTAAGCAAATCAAAATTGATGTGATGATTTGCAAATAGCTCTGCCCCTTTCTTCACCAGAATACTAGGAACATGTGGTCTGAGAATAAATGTAACTGGGTGAATTCAAACTAATACATTTACCGTCAGCCTGTTTGCAACTGCATAATCACCACTTTTTTCGCCAGTGGTGATTCAAAGTTCTTTTTTTAATCTGTGGTGCAACCGCAGGGCTATATTAGCAAGCCAAGTATGGAAGTGCGGTGAGTGGGACTGCCTAAGCAAGAAATGTATAGGAGTGATGGGATCTTCACCCTGCAAAAAATTTTTTTCAATGTTTTTTCATATGGTTGCTCCTTCAGTCAGTGTGTTTCATCTAGATGGAAGAGCAATGCTTTTTCATTTCAGAATTTCTGTTAGGAGCCAGTTATGTACCTTCTGTTCAGCATGCTGTGGTAACAAAATACATTTATCAGGTTCTTTGTGTTAAACATAGTATCGCTTATTGAAAATCTATGATTTGTACAGATGTTCATTAAATACTCTCCTCTCATTTTCAATACTGAGAGCCATTCCTTCCAGCCTTCCTTGTGTCTCAGTCATTCTCCAAGTTGGCAGTGAATTTCCCAAAATGGCTCTGGTATCAGTAAGTGGTGCTGTCTCAACGACTCATGCAGCACATGAAAATAAACAAATAAATAAATAAATAAACAGAAAACCTGTACTGATAGTTTTATTTTCAGGCTCACAGCCAGATGCATCTATATTACCTTATTGTATGATGAAAATAGCGAATGCTATTTTCATCGTACCGATAATGTCTAAACCACAAAATATCGAACATACGGAGCAGCGGATTTTTTTCCCAGGGAAAAAATTTGCTGCTCCGCAAAAAAAAAACCTTAAACATAAAGATAAGCCACACCCCCCCCGATGTGGGGGGCTGTGCCCCACACTCCCCCTACTTAAATATACCAACTCCGAGATCGCAGCATAGTGGAGGAAATGGCAAAGTCCCGAAGACAGCCCACTGATTTTTTTTCCTTGGTAAAAAATTCGATGTTCCGTGTCTTCGCTATTTTGCCATTTCGACAGTATCGGATCGACTAAATAGCTTTTGCTATTTAGTCCATTCGATATGCTAATATATATCCCAGCCAGACTGCAGCAACCATTTTTTGCAACAGTAAAAGTATCGATGCACATAAATGAGGACGTTAATGAGTTGCAGCTGCAAACAAGGACAGAAACTACCCCTGAATGACAAAACTTATTCCACACTTCAGTGTGTGTGTGTGTGTGTGTGTGTGTGTGTGTGTGTGTGTGTGTGTGTGTGTGTGTGTGTGTGTGTATGTGTGTGTGTATTGATGTGTTGAACTATATCTGCTTAGCATATTTTTAGCTCAGATTCCTTCCCACCAAAGAACATTTTCTGCCTCTAAAGCCGGTTTCGACTGCCACCTGTTTAGTGTTGTGCTTTACCCCTGCCCTTCATTTTGCAAGTGGAAAATGCACAAGGCAGCTCCATGCAGCTGTAATGTGTTGAAACTGAGTTATATAAGGTGATCTGGTCACGAAGTACTTACTAGCTGAAATCACATTCCGGGAATAGTAGTCTGAGCAAAGGCCTAAAAAATGTACTTTGGATTGTCATGACTCTCCACTCATTTTCAATATTGAGAGCTATTCCTTCCAGCCTTAATTGTGTCTCAGTCATTCTCCAAGATGGCAGTGAATTTCCCAAAATGGCTCTGGTATCAGTAAGTGGTGCTGTCTCAAACAACTCATGCAGAATATGAAAAAAAAAAAAAAAACGGAAAACCTGTACTGATTATAAATGCAGATAGTTTTCCTTTCAGGCTCACAACCAGACTGTAGCAACCATTTTTTGCAACAATAAAAAATCCAGGCTCACAGCCTTCAGTGAAGGATTTGAGTATCCATGCACATACATAAGGACTTTAATGAGGTGCAGCTGCAAACAAAGGCAGAAACTAGCCCTGAATGACAAAACTTATTCCAGACTTCAGTGTGTGTGTGTGTGTGTGTGTGTGTGTGTGTGTGTGTGTGTGTGTGTGTGTGTGTGTGTGTGTGTGTGTGTGTGTGTGTGTGTGTGTGTGTGTGTGTGTGTGTGTGTGTGTGTGTGTGTGCGTGTGTGCGTGTGTGCGTGCGTGTGTGTGTGTGTGTCTGTATAGATGTGTTGAACTATATCTGCTTAGCATATTTTCAGCTCAGATTTCTTCCCACCAATGAACATTTTCTGCCTCTAAAGCCGGTTTCAACTGCCACCTGTTTAGTGTTGTGCTTTACCCCTGCCTTTCATTTTGCAAGTGGAAAATGCACTTATATAAGGGGATCTGGTCACCAAGTACTTACTAGCTGAAATCACATTCCAGGAATAGTAGTCTGAGCAAAGGCCTTGAAAATGTACTGTGGACTGTCATGATGTTTTTAATGTGTTTCACTCTCATTGGAGCCACAAAATATCTATGTTCCAAGTAAAGCCAAGACTTGAACACAAATCTACAGATGGCACAAGTCAGGTTCAAAGGAACACAGAAGCTCATCCAGTAAGGTAAGGTAATGAGTTCTTACTGGTGCAAAGAGAAGTTAGCAGTCCAACTGTTTGCATTAGGTAGATCAAATTTTAAAGTACAACAGGCCAACTGTAGACCTAAGAAAAACATAAGTAACAATTTCTATGCTGTTGTTTTTTAGAATTTGCACTTCTTTATCCAACACTCTTTTGCTTGTAACTGACTCATTATGATGAGATATTAGTGATGCATATCCTCAATAACGTATTCAGTGTAAGTTCTGGATATCTATGCTTGTCAGTCAAGACACATTAGTCATCAATATTAGTCATTCTAATGCTCATAAAATTTATTTATATGTTCATAGGATGATACCAGGCTATCGGCCCTAGGGCCTATACAAGCCTAGCCATAACAATTCCCTGGGTATTTCTTCCCACAGTATTTACTTCCCTGGACCCCTGTCTAGCAGGGCAACTGACATGATCCCCAGGGTGAATTTCCTATCTCCCATCCAATCATCAAGGTTCCTTTTGAAGAGGGCCAAGGAGGCGTTGTGCTTGACATGTATGGGCAGTCTATTCCAGAGTATGGGGAGTCTCTGGGTCAGCAGCCTATCCCTCCAGCATGTTTTGTTCATTGTGATGACAAGATTTAGATCCCTGGAGTGTGTGACTCTGAGGGATTGGGATTTCTTTAAGTGGAGCATGTGCAACAGCTCAGGGTTTGACATGGCCTTGTATGTTAAGCAGAGATCCCCTCTGAGTAGACGATATGCCACAGAGTATAGCTGGAGTTTTTTTAGATGGTCAGCATATGGCATCTGCTTTAGGCCTGTGAGGTATTTCTGCGGCCTTGCCAGCTGCTGCAGATGTCTTGTGAGGTACATATGAAACAGGGTGTTATACTCTATAATGGGTCTAATGAGGGATGAGTACAGTGGGACAATGACCTCGTTTTTCATGGATGAAAAGCCCTTAGTGATGATGTGTGCCACATAGAAGGATTTCCTGACTGTTGTTGTGATGTGGTTATCGAAGATGAGACCACTGTCCACCTGTGTCCCTAAGAATCTCATCACACTTTCAGTGTTTAGTGTACTGCCACCTATGTGGTAATTCATGGGTACATGGTTTTTCCCAAAGGGGATAACTATATATTTCTTGGCATTAAGCTTGAGCCCATGGCTCTGGCACCAACCACCTGTTTCTGTAAGGCCCTTTTGTAGAATATCCACATCACTAATATGTATATATATGTGTATATATTTGTTATGATATGATAAAGATGTTATGCTATTGCATTAGTTTAAATTATAAATCCAAGTCAAGTAGTTCACATGCAAATAATAAAAGTCACCAGTTTTCTGGGACAGGGGAATTAAATGCCTGAGTGCAACACACACACACACACACACACACACACACACACACACACACACACACACACACACACACACACACACACACACACACACACACACACACACACACACACACACACACACACACACACACACACACACACACACACACATACACACACACACAATGTGTGAGATCAGTTTGCATTCTGAATGCTGTAGCAGCTGGCTGAGGTGGGATGGAGCAAGAGACTAACAGTCACCCATTCTTGAGGGAAGAAGGCAGCTCATAATACAACTCTGCTAATGCCTGGTACATCAAAAGATATGGCTACAGCTCATAAGCAGCACCATGAAATATAGTTAGGACTAGGGCATGAATGGAAGCATACGTAGATATATATATATATATATATATATATATATATATATATATATATATATATATATATATATATGTATATATCAAGGGCCTGACATTGCAGTCCCCGCTTGGGTGGTGCACTCTGAGGTCTGCCAGGGGAAGGTGTTTTGATGTTTGGTCCAAATATAAATTCTAAAGATGCATCCTGGATGCTGCTACTTCCAGAGCTCTCATCCTTTCCCTAACCAACTCTAGTAAACAGGTCTCCTTTACTGGGGTTGTCTTCCTCTAAACAGGAATGACTCCTGTCTGGGAAGGTAAGCAGGACCTGGAGTGTAGGAGGCAGGGAGGGAAACTCTCAGGTATGCAGCAGGTAATAGGAAGGAAGAATAAGAGTATAACTGGAAAATATTTCAAGTTATAAGAGGTTAAATGTATACAGGTAAACACACACCTATATAAAGTATGATGTACACTATAGAAAGAGATGATTATTAGTAATAACATAACTGCTGATTCATAGCATGCTACTCTACCACACAAAGGAGCTTGCTACTTGATAAACATACATGCAGAATGTCTGGGAGCATGAAAAGTAAATGTCACGTTAGGATCCCACACTCATTTACTTTCATAAGCTCCAACCATGAGGACAAAAACACATTATTTTGATTTACTATCATGCTTTAGCTATTTCAGAATTTGTGCAAAATGTTAACTTTTCTGTGACTCATCATACGCTTCAAATGCTTATGTTTCTCTTCATTGAGCGTGGTAGGTTCCACCTCAAATGTCATCACCCATCAGCAAATGCATTTCGTTAGTGAAATCATTTTAAACATAAAATATATTTCAAAATGCAACATATGCTACAGTGTTGATGACTTTTGGAAAAGAAGGCAAGCTTCTTTTGTATGTTATTTTATTCATTGTTAGGCCATTTCTGGCCACTCATGCTTACTAAAGCTTAGCAAACAGGACTCACTTCACAACTTTTCCTTCAACACCCACCTTTATCAGGGGACAGAATGGAGTAGTAATCTATCAGGAAAAGAAAAGAAAAGTGAGTTAATTTTAATTTATCCAACAAAACATGTGCAGAAATGCTTTAACATGTCATTTGAATCATTGGTGTACACGTTAAGTTTCCTTAATATGCTTAGCGTTTAACTGAGAGAAATGTTAACTTATAAAGAAAACACACACACACACTCACATACACATGGATAAAAAATGCAGAATGTCCCCCAGCGCTTATATATAACAATGTATTTGCTGGCTGCATGACAGTGAAGAGAACTTAGAGATCCTACCAAAAGCATGCTACATCCTCAGATAAATAGTGGGACCATTCTGAACCATAGAATGTTATAGATTTTGACCAAACACAATGGGAAAAAATTGTTGAAATGGCAATAAAGCAAATTTTGAATATGCATAGAGGGCCATTAACTCAAGACACAGCCCATCAACCCCAAGCTCATCATCAGAAGTAAAAGCCGTGATTATAGGACAATAAAACAAAGAAGATTAGAAAGGTCATACTTATTTGACACATTAACAGTGCTCATATCATTGGAAAGGGAAATGTATCAGCAGCAGTAGAAAACAAATCTAATTCTCATTCTCTCAGATTAGGTTTCCTGAAAAGTGATTATAAATTTTAACAAATGTGAAGGCTGCAGACTCTTGCATGAAGTATGCAGAAAACTATGCCCTAAAATAAATGTAAAATACATCTGTGCTGAAGAACTTATATTGCTTTTCTGGACTGTTCTGTAAAATTTAATGTGACTAACCAAATAGGATTGAATGAACATGCTAGTCCCAGTTTTGACTACTTGATATTTCTTAGTAAGAAAACTGTACAATACAATCATACTGTGTAAGTTTGTAAGAAACGCCCAAAGTATTATTAAAGGCATCAGAGACTTAGTCTTTATCCATGGATACAACTGTATAATTTTATTCTTCTAAAGTACTTTGCATTTTCTTTGTAGATTGTCAAATCACAAGTAGAGCTATACCATTGCTGATGTTGGCTCCATTGCCCTACCCCAAATAATGTCCATATTTAAACGAGTACATAAACCACTTAATATAAAAGTAGTTATATTGCGCTTAATTACTGGTCCACAAAATCATACTGTCACTTGAGCTTCTTGATTTTTTTTTACTGCTACAACTTACTTAACTAGTGTTGCAGACTCTTATAAAACATTGAGGTAGCTGTTATAGAAGTCCACAAAACAACAAAGCTCACACATTGCACGGCTTGCAGACCTGTACTTTTCCTTTGACTAATTTTAGTTGTTTGGTCTTCTGGTTTTAGATTGGTTTGTTTACGTTAAAATAAACCATTCACCATAAACAGCCCCTGCTAGCCCAAGTCCAGACACAGTATGCATTAAATATGCTACAACAGTCAATCTGTTGTCTAGACTATTACTTCAACCTAGGTGTACATCAATTGGTAGTCAAATATCAGTCTCTGCTGTAGTTAGTGCCATACTCCAAGTTATTACAAAGCATGAGTGACTAACAATTGAAAGTGCTGCTATAGAAATTAAGATAGTCCCAACATAGGGATTGTGGTAATAAGGATTACAGTGTCCACACGAACCACACCAGCACCAAACCAGGAACAATGGACCAGACAGCAGACTTCAAGGAACCAGTCCACAGCTAGAAACAAATATAACTTTTAATGAGTTGTTAAGCACTTTCCTTTAGACAAAACTTCATCAGAACAACACAAAAGTTAAAAAAACACCCGTTTTATACCCCTCTTGTTAATGTTGCATGATATAATGAACAATCATTTAAAGTAAAAACATCTTAAATAGACATTAAAGAGAATTTAAAAAACATATAATTTAAAATTACTTAATGCCATAATACATCAATTTTTATAAAGGGGTAATAGAACAATTATCATTTAATCCAGGAATAAAATCTGTAATTTCAATTTGTCCTTATCTAGATGTTCATCTATTACCCATCCTTGTAAATCCCTTCTAACCTGTTCAATGATTAAAAAATTACAAGTATGAGTCTCATATAGACTTTTTGTACCTGATATCCAAAATATGTTCATATATCCATCTACCCTAATTTATACCGGAAACCTACTTTTTCTAATACTTATTTCCACTATTCTAGCTGGCACCCTAAACATCAAAAAAGGCAGTAGTTAAGGGGAAGTTAGTTTGTGCTGCTAGAATGGTTTCTAATGATGATAATTTTAGGTTGGAAGCTAAGAAAGTGGTGGATATGTTCCATAGAAGGGGTTATCCTGAACAATTGTTAAGTGGTATACTCCACAAAGTCACAACTGAGAGAAATAATGGTATTTATGATGGGTCCTTAAAAACTAGATTGGAAAAGAGGTCCAGTAGTATAAAAGTGAGCACAAAGTCACATCTAGGTGCAAAAAATGTGGTAGCTGTTCTTCGTGTCATTAGATAAATTGTATGGATACGTTTACTGTGGGGCATTATTTACTAGACAGCATTATTTATGTGCTTAGATGCCCTTGTAATGTATATATGTATTTATTTATTTATTTACTTACTTATTTCAGTTTGTCAACCGGGAAAGTCTTTTGGGCCAAAGTAGCCCATTTTCAATGGAGGCCCGAGGAGAAAAGCTCCAGACAGAAAGACAATATACAATGTATTAGTACAGCATATGAGAACAACAGTTTAACATTCAATATACAGCAAGGCAAGATTTTAGATATCTTGAAATATATGAGCTGAGTCAATCACTTATAAGATATTAGCAAAAACAATAAATTTATGTTAATTTAATACACTACATTTATTTAGGCAAAGGAATTTTAGAGAGATGAATTGAAGAAGTGGCAGAGATTAAAGTAGAATAGAATAGGGATAGGTATCAGGAATCAGGTAGGATGGGTACAGGAGCTCTTCCAGAGGGAGTAGAGGTGAGAGTGGAGTAGGGTTTTAAAGGATGGTAGGTTAGGGGTAGTTCTAATGTAAGGGGGAATAGAATTCCATAATCTGGAAAGGGAGAATGATAGTAGAAGTTGCCCTGGTGTGTGTAAAGGTTTGTAAAGTTCTAAGAGGTTCTGATGTGTGGATCTAAGTGTTCTATGTGACTGAAGAAGTTTTAGGGAAGAGAGGAGTTATGGACAGTTAGAATGTTTGAAAATTAGCTTGTGTGCTGTAGTTAGTTGAATGAAATTTAGGTAGCTTGGGAGTTCCAACCAATTTAGAGCATGTAGGAAGTTGCAATGGTGAGTAGAGGATTTGGATCCTGTGGCAAACTTTGAAATTTTGTTATAACATGAGGAAAGTTCAGATTTTAGGGATGATTGGAGGTTAGAGAGTAGCGGAGCTCCATACAAAAGGGAGGGTAGGAGGTAGTGGTAGATAGGAGTTGTCTAGAAGACAAAGAAAGGTAGCGTCTTTGTCGATAAAGTATACCAAGTTTTTGATGAGTCTTTTTAATATTGGTTTGTAGGTGGATGTCAAATTTTAGCTAGTCATCGATAAGGATGCCCAGAAGTTTTATATGGGGAACTATTTCAATAGTATTTTTGTTTAGGCTAAGTATAGAGAAGGATGTTTTGTCAGCAGTAGTAAGTCTAGAAGGGGTAAAGATCGTTATTTTAGATTTGGAGGCATTTAGGGCTAGGTGATTGTCAAGCATCCAAGACTCAGTGGAGGAGAAGACTTTTTGCATAAGGTTTATTACTAAAGGAAGAGTTTTGGCTGAGCAGATGATAGTGGAGTTGTCTGCGTATTGCACCAGTTTAGCATTGGGGATCTTTTGGTGGAAATCATTGATGAAAACGTTAAATAGTAAAGGACCCAAAATAAAGCCTTGGGGTACACCTTTTGGGGTGTGAAGGAAAGAGGAAGTGCAGTAGTTCCATTTTATAGCTAGTTCCTTGGCTGAGAGATAGCTAGAGAACCATTTGATAGATGAAGCGGAGAGATTAAGATGGGAGAGTTTAGAAAGTAGAAGCTCATGAGAAACAGTGTTGAAAGCTTTGGATAAGTCAAGGAGGAGCGTAGAAACTATGTTCCCAGAGTCACGAGCAGAGTTAATGATTTCGAGGAAGGAAAGAAGGGCAGTGGTGTTGCTATGTCCTGGTCTAAACCCGTGTTGGGTAGGAGTTAGGAGTTGGTTGTCCAGTAGGTAGGGTAATAGTTGGAAGTGAATACATTTTTCGAGTATCTTAGAGATAGGTGGATAGGATAGCAATAGGGCAAAAGTTGAAGATTGAACAGTTTGTATCTCCTTTATGGAGGGGAATGATGAAGGCTTTTTACCAGAGGTGTGGTACATAGGACTCTTGAATGGAGTAACTGATTGGAAGGGCTATGCCATCAGCAGCTAGTTGGAGGAAGTTGGATGGAATGTCATCTAGGGCATTAGAGCAAGGTTTTAACTTTTGTAGGAGCTTTTTTATAGTGTGGGTAGGAATGGATTTGTGAGTAAAGGGGGAGGACTTAGGGTTCATGGATGTTAAGTTTTGGTTATCAGTTAAGTTGGAGGGGATGTTGTTAGGGAAAAAAGAGGTGAGTTTGCCTATGGAGTCAATGAAAAAGGAGTTGAATTGGGTAGCTAGGTGGAGGTCTGGTGTGTCTGGGTCAGGGCAAGGGTTCTCTTTTTTGCCTGGGGATAATATTGATGAAATACTATTCCAAAATTTTCTGGGTTGGTTTTATGATTATTTTGAAGTTTAAGGTAGTAGGATTTGCGGTCAGTGGCTATTTGTTTTTTTTACTTGATTTCGCAGTTGCTTATAATTCGGCAAGAGAGTTGGGAGTTTTGCATTTTTGGTAGTATTTCCAGATTTTATCTTGGTGATGCATAAGTAGTTTTGTGTCTTTAGTTAGCCAGGGGGCTGTTTTGGATCTGAGTCTTTTGGTTCTACTGGGGGCGAAGTGGTTAAGTATATCAGTGAAAATTCTATTGAAATGTGAGACTGCGGCATCTAAAGGGAGGGACTTTAGAGGGTTCGAGTCTATCTGTTTTAAGGTATTAGAGAAAATTAGGGGGTTGAAGTTTTGCATGTTGTGGGTGGTAATGTGTCTGTGTTGAAAGAGGATGGTGGAGAGGGAATGGCATATGTAGGCAGGGAGATGGTCACTAAGGGAGTCTGGGAGAGTACCACTATCAGAAACTCGGTTTGGGTGGGAGACTAGTATCCAGTCAAGGATGCTACCTGTGGTGTAATCTTTATTTGGTCTAGTAGGGGTTTTGATTAGCTGTGTGAATTGATATAGGTTGATGCTTTGAGAAGGGGAAGATGAGTCAATGGAAGAACCAGTTTATGTTGACATCACCTAGGATTATAGTCTCACTATTTATTTTGGAGGTGAACTAGGCAAGAATATCTTCCAGTATAGGGATATTGTTACAAGGAGGAATGTACAGGGAGGCAATGCATAAAGTTTTATTGTTGTTTACTTTGAGAAGGGCGAGGGTTAGCTCGGCTGTGTCAAATGAGGGTATGGGCTTAGTACAGGGTGTTACTGTTAAGGAGGATAAAAATAAAAATAAAAATAATACATTTTACATTGGTGAAACAAAAAGACCTTTTAAAGTTAGATTACTGGAACACATTAGGGATATTGAAAATGTTAAGATGTCTAGTTCAGTGGCAGAACATTTTTACCATGCACATCAGAGTCAGTCAAGGCGTTTAGTAGAGACAATTTTAGAAAAAGTTGTAGATAATTATTTATATAAGAACATTAAAAATGTTCTTTTACATAAGGAAGCAATTTATATTTTAAAGTTTGACACTTTGGCACCACAAGGAATGAATGTAGATTTTAACTGGAGAGTTTTACTTTAAATAATTCTTTTTGCATGTAATTGAATAATGAGATTATTGGTTAATTAGATTAATATGTGTATTATAAATATGGAGTGTGATGGATGTTAAGTATTCTCGTGTGAAGGCACAAGCTGAGACATCAGAGGATTAATAAACGCTGTTTTGGATTTTGTTTGGACACTAGTTTGTGGTTTTCTACACGTTTGGTTCCTTTCTTCTTGTGGTTCAGTTGGTATCAATGGCCAGTGATCTGAACATAGATTTGCCGAGGGTGTTTTGAGGTACAATGGACTTGCAGCAGACATCTATGGATAAGTATTTATCCCAGCTGAATGAAGGAATGGCTAATTCTTTATCTACGTGACATACTGAGGCTGTTATTGGGTCCATTGGTAACATGCAGGCATGTACCTCGAATTTACTGGTGTGGAATAAATGGGAAATAGATCGTAACTGCAAGCTTTCTAATCCGTTCTCATCTATTGAACAGAAACAGCAGGTGCCGAAGAGTACGGAAATAAAGGTACTGTGTGAGTCTCTGGAGAAACTATTTTATAAAGAGACATCTGTGTTTTTGAATGTTCAAAGTTTGACTAAATATCTTGAACTTGAGATTACCCCCCCCCACGAGGTCTTAGAGTGTTCAAAGATCCAGCTACCCCTTTTGATTTAGATGATGATGACATTGATTTAGCTTTCCATAAGCGTTGGGTACAAGCAGCCCATAAATATACAACAGAATGGGTTGCTATACTTGTCGAGCGAGACAGGTTAAAACAAAGTAACTTACAAAAAGATATTAATGCCACTTTTAGTAACATCATGTCCAAATCAGGTCCGGAGTTTTTGGACAACATTTTGAAAGACATTAATGGTAAACTGAAGGGATATGAGCAAGTAAGAAAATGTGACATTTAAGGAAGGAAGGGGAAGAACGACATTCCTTCAGTTCACGACCATCTTTTGAGGTAGTCTCTTCTGGGGAAGATGATTATTGTGTTAATAACAATGAATATCCGCCCTTGCCGCCAGCACAAAATAGCATGGAACATCACAAAACTTTTCATAATCAAGGGGGTAATAAATCATTTCACCAGGTAAAGAAACGGCAGTGAGAAGGGCAGTTTAACCAACAATATCAACCATATCTCCAACAACATTCTCAACAGTGGCAACAAAGGAACAAATGGGGTAGATGGCAAAGTGGACTCTTATGTGGTGAATTTGTCTGGATATAATTTAAATGTATATGGAAAAGCTGTACTAGAATGTGGCTTAAAATGTATCCCTATGGTGATACCTAGGCTTCATGACCATAAATGTGATGTATTTAAGTTAATAAGAAAATTACAACTGAAGTATATGTTTAAACATAATTTTTTGATTTACCACAGACTTATCGGTTTAGATGAAGGTGTTATTACAGTCAGTGATGGCAAATTTTTCTCTTGTGAATCGGATGATGTTCTAAATGCATATTACTTATTTGATACTAGTAAAACAGAGTTAAAAAGCAAATTTATACCTGTATTCATCTGCACAGATATTATACATTTTCAGAATATGCTTAATTATTCTATTGAACAAGAGTTTGTTAAATTTAAAAAATGTAGGAATGTCAAGTATAATTTGACTAAAAATGAATGGTTAGCACTGCAGGCACTAGGTAGAAATGCAAATTTGATTTTTAAGCCTGCAGATAAATGTAACAAATTAGTTATCCTACATATTTCACAGTATTTGGAAATGTGTTATAATCATTTAAATGATAAGACAGTGTATGAAAAAGTTCATGGGGATATGTATGAGTTGGCTATCTCTGAATATGAACAACTTTTATATAAAGGTGTTAGATTAGGGTATTTGACTAATCATGATGTTAAGGAAAAGTTTAGTAATAATAATACCAGTATGCATATTTTTATTGTGTACCTAAAATTCATAAAAATCTTACTAACCCTCCAGGTCACCCTATTGTTTTTGGAATCAATTATTTTCTACATAATATAGGATGTCTTTTAAATTAATGTTACCTAAGGTATTGTTGTTGCCAGCTTATGTTAGGGATGTATCAAACTTTTTGCAGAAAATACAAAATATAAGCTGGAATGATCAAATGTATTGTATCACCCTTGATGTTAAAAGCCTATATACAAACATTTATCATGATTTTAGTTTGGAGGCTGTGAGGTTCTTCTTGGGACAAGGTTCAGCAACAGAGTTTATTACAGAAATGTTACATTTTTGTCTCACAAATAAACATTTTTGAATTTAGAGATGAATTATTTAGACAGAAACAGGGTACAGCTATGGGGGCAGCATTTGCATTTAAGCATGGGTTTGTTTGAACAGGAATACATCTATAAAACTTCATTTTTCCATCAACATGTTAAAAGTTATAATAGATTTATAGATGATCTGATTTTTTTGTGTGAAGGAGGTTTAACAAAAATTGATGATTTTATATCAGAACTGCAAATGAATAGATTTAATCTTAAATTTGAGGGCATACAAATTGGAATAAAAGTATCATTTTTAGATGTAGAGGTAGATGTATCAAAAGGATATCTACATACTAGGATACATAGAAAATTTGAGGATCAAGTCAAATATCTTAAGGCCACTAGTTGCCACTCTCCTCATACCATAAAAGCTCTCCCAGTAGGGGACTTTATTAGGTTACATAGATTATGTAATGATGTACAAGAATTACAACAGGAGGCACCAAAAAATGTATAAATTCTTGAGGGTATAGCCAACAAGTAATAGATAAAGCTTATCATAAAATGAATTTAGCTGATATACAGATTTATAAAGGAAATAGAGAAATGAGAAATTATGGTAGTAACATGACAATAAATAATTCAGAAATTTATTTTGTAATGTTATATAGTGTTTTTAGTGATAAGGTGGTTGAAATGGTTAAATATTTTTGGAATTATTTAAATAATCTAAGAAAGCAAAGGATTGGTTACCAGATAATTTAAAAATTTCATTTAAAGTAGGTAGAAGTATTAAAAGTTTTATAGTTAAAGGGAGGTTAGTTAAAACAGAATCTAAATTTTATGACACACCTAAGAAATGTGGAATTGAGGTCTGTGGCAAATGCAAAGCCTGTAAACATATTGTTATAGGCTTTGATAGTATAAATGGGAGAAAATTTGATACAAAGGGATTTTTTTGATGTGATATAGAGGGCATTATTTATGTGCTTAGATGCCCTTGTAATAAATTTTACATTGGCAAAACAAAAACACCTTTTAAAGTTAGATTACTGGAACACATTAGGGATATTGAAAATGCTAAGATGTCTAGTTCAGTGGCAGAACATTTTTACCATGCACATCAGAGTCAGTCAAGGGGTTTAGTAGAGACAATTTTAGAAAAAGTAGTAAATAATTATTTATATAAGAACATTAAAAATGTTCTTTTATATAAGGAAACAATTTATATTTTAAAGTTTGACATTTTGGCACCACAAGGAATGAATGTAGATTTTAACTGGAGAGTTTTACTTTAAATAATTATTTTTGTATGTAATTGAATAAAGAGATTACTGGTTAATTAGATTAATATGTGTATTATAAATATGGAGTGTGATGGATGTTAAGTATTCTCCTGTGAAGGCACAAGCCGAGACATCAGAGGATTAATAAACGCTGTTTTGGATTTTGTTTGGACACTGGCTTGTGGTTTTCTACACGTTTGGTTCTTTTCTTCTTGTGGTTCAGTTTGTACTTTTCCTTTGACTAATTTTAGTTGTTCGGTCTTCTGGTTTTAGATTGGTTTGCTTACGTGAAAATAAACCATTCACCATAAACAGCCCCTACTAGCCCAAGTCCAGACACAGTATGCATTAAATATGCTACAGCAGTTAATCTGTTGTCTAGACTATTACTTCAACCTAGGTGTACAAAAATTAGTAGTCAAATATCAGTCTGTGCTGTAGTTAGTGCCATACTCCAAGTTATTACAAAGCTTGAGTGACTAACAATTGAAAGTGATGCTATAGAAATTAAGGTAGTCCCAATGTAGGGATTGCAGTAATAAGGATTACAGTCTCCACACGAACCACACCAGCACCAAACCAGGAACAATGAACCAGAGAGCAGACTTCAAGGAACTGTCTACAGCTAGAAACAAATATAACTTTTAATGAGTTGTTAAGCACTTTTGTTTAGACAAAACTTCATCAGAACAACACAAAAGTTAAAAAAAAAACATTTTATACCCCTCCTGTTAATGTTGCATGATATAATGAACAGTCATTTAAAGTAAAAACATCTTAAATAGACATTAAAGAAAATTTAAAAAAAATATACATTAAAATTACTTAATACCATAATACATCAATTTCAATAAAGGGGTAATAGAACAACTATCATTTAATCCAGGATAATTGTAAGCATCTAATAAAATCTGTAATTTCAATTTGTCCTTATCTAGATGTTCAACCACAAAAAGGAGCGAAGGTCCAGTCCCTCAGTTAGTAACACACTTCTTTAATAACAGGCAAGATTAGCGCTTTCGTCTTGTGTACAAGACTTCGTCAGATGTCCTCATTTTACATTTCATCCTATTTATATCATACTCAATTACCTCCAATTAACATTTAAAGACAATATACCAATTTAATTACTATTAAAGAAATAGTATATAAAAACATTTAAAAAACATCCATAAACCCATAGAAATGTTGTAACACACACTAGCAAAACCCACCTAAAATATATAATATAAATATAGTGGTGGTGTTAAATTTGTGAAGCTCTAAACATTAATATAGGTTTAATAGTTATATACTCATTTAAACCAGGATGTATGTTAGACTTTAACCTAAGTTGCCACTTTAATTCTTTATTTAATAACAGATTTTTCATATCTCCTCCCATCGGATTAACTTTGACAACATCTATTGACCCAAATTTAAAGCCATTAAAAAAAGTACAATTAACTGAATGTTTGTATAGTGCACTGATCTCTTTCTTGGATTTTATGTCGCGGAGGTATTCATACAACATATCCTTAAAAGCCCTTTCCGTTTTTCCTACATAAAATGCAGGGCATCCTCCACATATGGCCAGATACACTAACATTTTTGTGTTACAGTTACCTTTGCAGAACCATACTTTACTATTTAATCCATTTTGTAGGCATATACTATCTTCCTTAATAATATATGGACACTGCTTACAACTTCCACAAGAGCTAGTGGCCTTTTTAATATGAAAATTGGGCACTTCCAATTGTTCAAACTTACTTGTCAGATTCTTTCCAGTCATGAAAGAAAATATAGGCTCATGCCCCACCACCTCATGTAGTTCTTTGTTTACCTTAAGCATACTCCAATTTATTTGTGTGATATTCATAAAAGGTTTTATAAAACCATGAAATTCCATTACACATGCCCTTTGATATTTATTGTTTTTTCCATGTTTTATTGAGTTCATCTAAAGGCTTTCCCAAAAGGTCCTTATATCTAGTACCCCACCCTATGTATACTTCCTCAAGGACACCTTGGACAATGTCCCCAGGATATCCCCTCTCCAAAAACATACCTCTAAGGTTTTTAAGTTCTCCTTCAAGGTCCTTCCTATCTGAGGTAATTCTAGCAATGTGCACTGCTTGCCCCTTAATCAAAGTATATAACTATTAAACCTGTATTAATGTTTAGAGCTTCACAAATTTAACACCACCACCACTATTTTTATATTATATATTTTAGGTGGGTTTTGGTAGTGTGTTACAACATTTCTATGGGTTTATGGATATTTTTTAAGTGTTTTTATATACTATTTATTTAATAGTAATTAAATTGTTATATTGTCTTTAAATGTTAATTGGAGGTAATTGAGTATGATATAAATAGGATGAAATGTAAAATGGGGGCATCTGATGAAGTCTTGTACACGAGACGAAAGCGCTAATCTTGCCTGTTATTAAAGAAGTTTGTTACTAACTAAGGGACTGGACCTAGGTTCATAGGCTCATAGGTAGATACTGGGCTATCTGCCCAAAGGCATATATTAGCCCAGCCACGTTGTGTGGTATTCACCACCCCTTTGGTTAGTTCCCTAGGCCCTTGATCTAGCAGCTAGTACCCTTGGCCCCTATCTAGTAGAGCTGTTGGTATGATCCCTGGTGGGAACTTTCTGTTAGCCATCCACTCGTCAAGGTTCCTCTTGAAGAGTGATAGTGAGGGGCTTTGTCTTATGCAGATCAGGACCTTGTTCCATAGCAAGGGAAGTCTTTGTGAAGGGAATCTATGAATCTATCCCTCCAGCATGTTTTATTCATTGTTGTGCTGAGGTTTATATCCCTAGAGCGTGTAGCTCAAGTGGATTTGGTTTTGCTAAGATGTAGCATGTTCAACAGTTCTGGGTTGGACATGGCTCTGTATGTTAGACAGAGATCGCCTCTGAGAAGGCGGTATGCCACAGAGAAAAGCCTTAGTTTTTTCAATCGTGCTGCATAGGGAAACTGTTTGAGGCCAGTAATCCTCTTAGTGAGGTACCTCTGTGGTCTCTCCAGCTGCTGGAGATGCCTAGCCAGGTACATTCCAATTGGTGCATTGTACTCAATAATGGGTCTGATTAGGGAAGAGTAGAGGGGCACCACTACATCCTTAGATCTTGATGCAAACCCTTTCATGATCAGATGGGTCACATAGAAGGATTTTCTAACCAGCTTGACAACATGGTTATCAAATGAAAGCTGACTATCTACTTGGGTCCCTAGATCCCTTATTAGTTTGCGGGTATCCTGTTTTTTCCAAAGGGGATTACTACGCATTTTTTAGCATTTAGCTTGAGACCATGGCTTTGACAACATGCATCAGTCTCATTAAGGCCCTTCTGGAGGATATCCATGTCGGCCGGAGACTCTATTATAGCACCCAATTTGCAGTCGTCCGCAAACTTGGTCAGCCACTGCCCTTCACTGCTTGCCAGTACTTCTGAGAAGTATATGCCAAAAAGGAGTGGCCCCAGGACAGAGCCCTGAGGCACATCACTCATTACTGGTCTGGATTTGGACATAGATCCCGCTACTCTTACTTTGTGGGATCTGTCTGAGAGCCAGTTTGCAATCCATCTTGTGACATAAGGGTTTATGCCCAGGTTGGTGAGTTTATCAATAATACCCGAATGGGGAATGGTGTCAAATGCTTTAGCAAGGTCAAGGTAAGCTGTGTGTACCTCCTTTCCCTTATCAATAGCCTGAGTAACTGTCTCAAATAAGTCCACCAGGTTCTGGAGGCATGATCTGCCCTTGATGAAGCCGAACTGTGTGGGGTCAAGTGTTTGGAGGCTCCCAATCTCTCCATTTATGAGTTCCATAATGATTCGCTCCATTGCCTTACAGATCAGACTGGTCAGCCTTACTGGTCAGTAGTTCCCAGGGTCGGTTGTGGGCCCACCCTTGTGCAGCGGAACCACCGTTGCTGTGTGCCATTCTATGTGCACATATCCTGTCGAGAGGCTGAGAATGAACAGGGAATTCAGATGCGGGGTTAATTAATTTTGGAGCTCGCGTATGACACAGCCCAGGACACCATCTGGTCCCATGGAGGCAGTGTTTTTAGCTTTAGTAGAGCCTTATTAACCAACATATCAGTAATAATTGTAGTTACACAATCCCCTGGAATAGTAACAGGCCCTATAGGTGGTGAGGGGCGGGGATTTGCAATGAACCTATCAGTCAAGATGTTGGCAATGTCAGTGGGGTCAGTGTATTTTGTTCCATTTTGTACTTGCTCAGAACAGACATGAGCATTGCCATTAGGTTTTTGATGTAACCATAGAAGGCCTTATGGTTATACCTGGCATCCTTGGCAACCTTCTTTTCAAAATTGGCTTTAGTTGACTTGATGAGGGCCCTCAATTTCTTACTAATGCTGATCAGGGATGATTTTTCTACTTGAGATTTGGCCTTTTTTTGTATAAGTCTCCTCCTGGTTTCTTCTTGCTTGAGGAAGGAGTCTTAGTTTTATTTGGGATAGCACGGTCCATGCAATCCTGAAGATGTATATAAAGTGCCTTGGTGTAGGTTTCCGCATCCTGGATATCATTATCCTTCTGCAAGGGAATAGTGACGCTTTCCACTTCTGATGCAAGTAGTTTGAAGTTTGCTTTGGAAAGGTTTTTTACAATGGTTTCTTTGACTGGGGGAGGTGGAGGGGTGAGGACGTCCAGGGTTATCAGTTTGTGGTCTGATCTGACCAGAGAGGGAGTGATAACAGGTGTGGTACAATGGGTGCCCATATTTGTGATGACTACATCCAATATGTTGCCCCCTCTAGTGGGAGAACATACCAGTTGTTCAAGGGCATTTGAATTTATAAATTCTATGAACCGCTGTGCATAGGAGTTAGAACTTTGGTAGTTCACCCAGTCTATACCAGGGTAGTTGAAATCGCCCAAGATTATGGTGTTGGGTAGGACCTTTATATTTTCCAATGCCTCAGGAATGCTGAGTGAGCATCTTGGGACATGGTGGGCAATCTATAACAGGCTATGACTTGAAATGTGGTTTTGTCTGCTGATAGTTGTGCATGGATGATCTCTGGGACATCATGCTATGCCACTAACCTGGAGATGTGGGCATCCTTGATGAATTTGGATACACCTCCGCCCTTTGTACTGTGATCTGGCAACTGAGGCCGGAAGGTATGATATGAATTGTAACCTGGTAGTGCTGGGGCGCTCTCTGGAGCCTTGAACCAGGTTTCCTTCACTGCACAAACATCGATTTTCTCCATACTGAGGAGTGCCTCGAGTGTGTGCATTTTGAGGTTGAGACTTCTGGAACTGAGTAGCATTACCCTTAGTTTTTGGTTACCTGTGCTGGTTACGGTGGTTGGTTTGTCCTTTGAGCCTTGCCTAAAAAAGGCACTATGGGGATGGCAAGAGTCTTGGCCAGTATTCGAAAGCCCAGGGGTGACAGGTGCAAACCATCTCTGGCGAAACAGCGAGGCTTGTCTATCATGTCATCCCAGGCAGACAGGCACTGGATCTCCTTAGAATGACACCAGAAGCTTAGCCAATTGTTGAAATTGATCACTTTGTCTTTGTATCATGGTATGATTCTAGGTGAAGGTAGTATGCTACTCAAGGTCAGGGTCATACCAGCTTGGGTTACATGACCAGAGAGCTCCTCAATGCCTCTTTTCATGTAGTCCAGGGAGGTATGTCTTAGATCATTCACACCAACATGTACAATCATAGCATCATACTTGTACTTGTTCTGGAGTGACCTAAGTGCCTGTGTTATGTGGCGGATCCTAGCACCCGACAAGCAGCTGACAGTAACCTTCTCCTTGTTCAGACTGGTGAGTGGAACATCTGTGTGCCTTACTATAGAGTCTCCTATTACTAACGTGTTGGGTATGGTGTTTTACCTTAGGGGCTGTCGTGAGGCACACTGCTGAGGTGAATTATATGTTTTCTGGCTTGTGTTTGGAGGTGCAGGTTGCTTGCTTGTCTGCTTTGGAGGGCACTGTTTCTTTTTCAGATTTGTACCTAGTGCCTCCGAATATGTTTTTGTGTATTTATGTGTATGTTTTGCAAGTGCTTGTTTTGTAGATCCATGTGTGACTGGTGATGTGATGCTAGTGTGTCTCTTCTCCTCTTAACTGTCTGTTATAGTCATGGGTTGAGAGCACTTAGCCTCCAGTCTGGCTGCGTATTTGCATCTCTCACAAGTGTTTGTGTCTAGAGATAAGAGGAGAGAGTTGTCTGTATACATGAGGCAGTTGTGACATTGCCTCAGGATGCCCAATTCCACCAGCTGAACTGGAGTGTACACCTGAAGCTGACCTCTGGACGTGCTTGGAAATTACAGTAAATTTCACTTGTTTTGCGGACAATTGAGGGTCTTATGCTGTATTATAATAGTGCTGTCTGGGAGATTTGGAAATAATAGTGCTGTCTAGGAGATTTGAACAAGTGCTGATTTGGGTTATGCAAGTGCTGCAATAAGAGCAGTTGATCTGAAGCACTTGAGATGAAGCTTGCCTAGTTCTAAGGGAAAATTTGCAGTGAAGACTTTGTGGAGCCAGGAAAAGTATAACCAAGCTAACCGGCACTGCCCGACGCTGCTCTATGCGCAAGACCGCGCAAAAAGAGAGTTGCAGGGTTTTAAGAGAGAGTGATCAAGGAGTTTGGAATTGACCCAAAATGGCCAATAAAACTACAGTTTCTAGGCAGTAATCACTCCTACAGGGACAGGCAGGCTGCTCAATGTTAACCACTGCCACTGGTGAACACAGAGACTTCCCTTTAGCCCAAGTAAGCACTGGCCTTGAAGAAACTTACAAACAGTTCAGAACAGCAACTCTGTAACTGAACTTTTTTTAAATTATCGAAAGTGGGAAAAAAGCAAGATTTGTTTGTTTTTTTGTTTTTGTTTAAGGATAGCAGAGACACCCAAGTAGGAAACTAGTCAGAACAGTGCAATAAATGACCCCAACACTTGTGTGCTAGGCCAGAGGCAGGTAAAATGCAATTTTAAGAAAAAACGATTTTAAATTAAGTGCAACACAAAAAAATGCAATAAACAAGCTCTAGGTATGTTCTAAATACAGTTTCTAACACAGATATCAACTTTTGCAAGCAAGAAAAAAACGAAAAGTAGGCGACAATGCAGTTTTTCTAAGAAATAAATCAGAAGAAAATACTTAAAATCTCAAAAGTGGCTCCTTTCTTCTCTCAGCATTTTCTCCTCTTGGTAGGTGCTTCAATAACAACTATCAAGCCTGGAAAGATGCCAAAACCATGCGGCTGCAGGGTTTTAAGGGAGAGAGATCAAGGACCTTCGCTCCTTTTTGTGGTTGAGTCTTTTACAATTATTTTGTGCATTTTTGGCTTATCTAGATGTTCATTTATTACCCATCCTTGTAAATCCCTTCTAACCTGTTCAATGATTAAAAATTTAAAATTATGAGCCACAGGTGGCAAGCCTCATAGTCAACTGTCATAACTGTGGAGGTAACCATGAGCCCAAAAGAGAAAAGTGCTTAGCTTTTGGTCAGCAGAGCCACACCTGTAAAAATCAGAATAATTTCAAATGGTTCTGTAAATCAAAAGGGGCACTTTCTTTTATTAAAAGAGAGCATTCAAAGAGGCAATTTGATCAATTAGAAAGCTGTGACTCTACTTTATATGTTGATGGTGTGTCAGTGCTTGGTGAAACAGTCAATGCAGTAGTTTTGTGGGCAAAGAATGAAGTATTTTGTACTGTTCTGATTAATGGGAGACCTGTAGAAGTCAATGCTGGTACTGGTTCAAAGTCCAGTGCTATGTCAGCAGAAATGTTTGCCAAAGTAAGAGCTAGTGAGAAGCTTGATCTGGCAAAGTGTGTGAAGCTTGTTGCTTATGGTGTTGAAGAAATTCAAATCGAAGGCTCAGTAGTGCTTTCATGTTACTCTGCTAGGAACAGCTATGACTTGCAATTTTACGTAGTCAGAAGGTATGTGCAGTCATTGGCCTCAAAGACAGTTTTAAAACGGGATTGCTTTCATTTCATGCAGCAGTCCACCGTGTAAGCACATATAACAACTCAAATTTCATACAAACTATTTTTTCTGACTATGCTGATCTTTTTGAAGACAAGTTAAGCAAACTCCCAGTTGTGTACTCCATGAAGTTAGACCACAAGGTAAGCCCAGTTGTCAGACCAGCACAGAAAGTTCTGGTAGCCTTGCAGGGCAGACTCACAGCTGAGCTAGACAGAATGGTGCATCTAGGAGTAATCTGTCCAGTAGACAAACCAACTGAATGGGTATCCTCCATGATGGTAGTTCATAAGAAAAGCTCAGATGATATTAGAATATGTATTGATCTAAGAGATTTGAACAAAGCACTAAAATGACCTCATCATCTGATGTGTACAGTTGAAGAAGTTGCTGCTGTTATGTTAAATGCTACTGTTTTTCTGTCTTCGATGCAAAAAGTTAATTTTAGCAAATTTTGCTAACCACTTTCAGTACACTATTTGGAAGGTACAGATTTTTGAGAATGCCATTTGTGATAAATTCTGCTGGTGAAGTCTTTCAGCGTGCAATGGAGCAAATTGTTTCAGGCTATCCATGTGCTATTATAGTGGATGATATTCTTGCAGGAGGCAATGGTGAAGTCGAACATGATAGAAACCTCAAAAAAGTTCTGCAACATGTTTGTGAAGTGAATCTTAAGTTAAATCCTCAGAAATGCAAGTTCAGGCTATGAGAAATTACTTATGTGGGTCATTTTGTTTACCAGTTTAGGCTTGCAACCAGATCCTTCCAAGGAAACCGCAGTTCTTGAGATGCCAGCTTCAGGCAATGTGACTTCCTTACAACATTTTCTTGGCATGGTCAACTATTTCGACAAGTTCATTCCAGACTTGAGTGAACTGTCAGCACTGCTAAGAGATCTGACATGCAGATATGTAACTTGGTCCTGATCAGAACAACACCAAAGAGCATTTGATGTCCTGAAAATGAAAATTGCCTATCCACCCACTTTAAGATATTTTGAGGTTTACAAACCTGTAACTCTTTCCTAGGATGCTTCGAAATTTGATGTTGACACAGTCATTCTTTAAGAGGGCAGAACAGTAGCCTATGCATCCAGAACTCTAACCCAGACCAAGATGCAGTATGCTCAGATAGAGAAACAGCTCTTGGCATTTGTGTTTGCATGTTCAATGTTCCATGATTATATTTATGGCTGACCTATTCAAATTGAGACAGACCACCAACCCTTGGTCACTATTTTGAAAAGCCGATGGCTAAGCTTAGAACTCACATAGCTTCAGAACCTGCAAGATTGCAACGCATGATGTTGAAACTGCGAAAGTACGATTTTCACTTGTTTACACAAAAGGCAATCTTATTTATCTTGCTGATACTTTATCCAGATCACAGAGAAAAAAAACTGAACAGCATGAAAATGAGAAACCTGATTTTTAATTCATGGAAGTGAGAAAGTTTTCTCCCACATGTCTTGATGAGCTTAGAACTCAAACAGCTTCAGATCCAGTTATTCAGAACTTCAACCACTTTATCAGTCGAAGATGGCAGTCGAAGCAATCTTGTTTACCACTAGATGTGCGGCAATATTTTCCTTACAGAGATGAGATTTTTATGGAAGATGGTATCATCATGAAAGGTCCAAAAGTGATTGTTCTAAAATCCTTGCAACAAGAGTAGTTTAAAATTTTGCATTGTGGCCACCCAGGCACTAATTCTACTAAAATAAGGGTGAGGAGACTACTATTTTGGTCTTCTATATTGAGAAAGAACTTTCAGGTTGTTCTGTTTATAACAGTACTAAACCACATCAACAAAAAGAACCACTTCAGCTAAGCCAGATTCCTGAACTACCTGGGTCGACAGTAGCTACAGATATTTTAGAATGGAATGGTCAGCACTTCTTGGTTTAAGTAGACTTTTATTCAAATTGGTTCAAGACTGACCTACTTCCTAATCTGATATCCAATACTGTCATTATGGAGTTGAATTCAAATTCATTCAAGATTGACCTACTTCCTAATCTGACATTCAATACTTCATTACGAAGTTGAAGAGACATTTTTCTCCCCATGGTAGTCCACACAAGTCATTTCTGACAATGGTGCACTGTTTACAAGTCAGCAGTTTAAAAGATTTGTTGAAACATGGGACTTTGTTCATGTTACAAGTAGTCCTGAATACCTACAATCAAACAAACTGGTTGAACATGCAGTTCAAAGTGCAATACAGCTGTCATAAAAATCTAAATGTGACAACACTGATATTTTTCTAAATCTGCTTAATCTCAGAAACATACCTTGCAACAATCTTCTTCACTCACCTGCCCACAGGTTAATGTCGAAACAAAGCAGAACCACACTGCTAATCTGTAAGAATGTGTTGGTTTAAGTGTTAAAACCAACAAAATAGTAAAAGCTAAACACCTAAAGGAGCGTTTGTTCCAAAAGTCCTACTATGATAAAACCAGCAAGCCTCTAAATCCATTAAAAGAAGAAGAGATAGTGAGGATGCAGACAGCAAAAGTATTTGACCAAATAGGACTTGTGAACATTCGTGTGAAGAACTGAGACTGTACATTATTGAGTTGCAAGGCATGGAATTCATGTGGAATCAGAAACATTTATTAGAATGACAGGAACAAAAGCCGCAACTAGCCATGTGGTTGTTGACTGAAAATGAAAACTATGTTCTACTGATTAGATAGAATTAGAACTATGAAGGGAAAAGTATAAATAAGTAGATAGAGATGGAGTGATGAGCATATAAAGAGGCATTATAATAACCGAGATTTAAATGAAGGGTGATACAAAAGGGCTATATATAAAACAAAGACTTAAAGGTCGTATTCTGAGATTCTAAGATGATATTAGACGAGTGGGCAATGGTAAAACAGAACAGAATTTTAACCAGAATTATGTAGGCTAAGTGAAAGCAGGATGCTGAATAAGAAACATTGATCCACACAATGCTTGTCAAAAGTTATATCCCTGCACTACTTCTCAAAGTAACTATCAAGAATGCATTCCAATATATATTACCATAAATTACCTTAACATACAAAATAAGGCAAAGTCATACCTGGATGGGGTAGGGGTGAAGGGGTAGCTGACCTGAGTTCAAGATGTTAGAGGGCATGAACAGCGCCATAGCTGATCAGTCCATGTAAGCAGAGTTCAGAATAATTTAAGCAGACACAATACCAAATTCTGGCTGCTTAAATGCAAGCCATTTTGCACATGAAGTCCCAAAATAATCAAGTGCTTTAATGTTTAATATACAATATACAAGTTATGACAGCTCTGTGAATTAAACTGTTGTTGAGGTGGTTATTCACAGGAATTTGGAATTTACCAAATTCATTTGATGATTTCTTTCTAAACAACAGTCAACAAGCTTTGAGAAGAAAGCACACAGCATACTTTTAAAAGTTTCTTGTTATCTTTACATGTCATAGGATCATAGGAGACTACTAGGCTATTCACCCAGAGGTCATTTAAAGCCTAGCCATTTCAACCTAATATAATAACATAGAGGTACTAGTCAATACCCAAGATTGCATTTAGTGATGACTGCCCATGTCTAGGTTGGTTCTGGGTGCTAACTGTGGTAAGAATTTACAGTGTCTCATCCACTCATCCAGGTTTTTCTTGAACAGTGTCATAAAGGTGCTCTGTTTCACATGAACTGGTAGCTTGTTCCAAAGATATGACAGCCACTGGGAGATAAATTTGTCCCTCCAGCATGTCCTATTTAAGTTGCAGGCAATATTTAAGTGCCTGGAATGGGTAGCCCTAGATCCATTTAATTTACGCATATACAGTAAGTTCATTAATTTGGGTTCTGGGTTGTTCTGTAGACCAGGCATACATTTCCCCTAAGAAATCTATACTATACTTAGTATAGTGACACAGATTTTAGTCTGCCCGTGTAAGGCATAGGCTGGAGGTCCTTGATCTTCTTTGTTAGAAATCTCTTGAGGTCTCTTTAATTGCTGTAGGTTCTTAGTATGGTACATACCGAATGAGTCATTATACTCAATCATGGGCCGGATAAGTGCTGAGTATAATGGGATTATAACGTCTTTTGCTGTTGAGGCAATGCCTTTACTAATCAAGTGAGCGACATGGAAAGCTTTCCTTACAATGGTAGACACATGGTGGTTGAAGTTAAGGTCGCAATTTACCTGTGTTCCCAGGTCCCTTACCACTTCATGGGTACTTAGGGTATTGTTATTGATTTGATAGTGTGAAGGGACATTGTTTGTGCCAAAGGGAAAAATGCATTGAGTTTGAGACCTTGACTAATACACCAGTTGTTGATCTGTGTGAGACCCTCCTGGAGTATACTGACATCATCTGGGGGACTCAATGATAGCTCCTAGTTTGCAGTCATCTGCAAACTTGGTCAGCCACAACCCTTTAGTTTTGACCTCAACATCTGTGAAGTATATAACAAACAGTAGGGGGCCCAGCACTGACCCCTGTAGCACCCCGCTGGTAAATGGTCTGCTGGTTCATGTGGAGTCACCCACTTTGATAGTGTTAGTCCAGTTTGTGAGCCGGTTGACAACCCATCTTACGATGAAGGGGTTTACATTCTGTTTGCTACGTTTATTGGTAAAATTTGAGATTGTGTCAAAAGCCTTTGCCAAGTCAAGGTATGCTGTGTGCCAGATTTGCTCTCATCAATGGCCTTGGTCACACTTTCAAAGAAATCCACCAGATTTAACAGGCGGGATCTGCCCTTCATAAAGCTGAACTGAGTAGGATCCAGGGTTTGGAGGTTCATAGGTGTTTTACTAGGCTAATGACCACAACAGCCTTTTTAAGCCTAGCCATGCTTCTCAAATCTCTGACAAGTTCTGATACCCTTGATAAGTGTAAGCAGGGGTTTGGGAGATGAACCATTTACAGGTTACCTATTTACATTAGAGACATTCCCATTCAATTGTCCAAGTTTCACTTGAATTGGGTTAGGGAGGATCTCTGCTTCACATGGATGGGGAGCCTGTTCCTTAGATGGAGTAGTCTCTGGGATATATACCTATCTCTACAGCAGGTCCTATTTATATCACAGGCAAGGTTTAAGTCTTTAGAATGGGCAATTCTGATACTGGTTTTTTTGTGGATATGCAGGAGGTCCATCAGAGTGGGGTCTGACAATGCCCTGTATGCCAGGCATAGATCTCCCCTCAAAAGTCTGTATACAGGGTGGTCTGTATAGGACATATTACTTATACCCTGTATTCTTTTAGTAAGGAACCTCTGTGGGTGTTCCAGTTGTTGGATATGCCTGGTTAGGTACATACCAAAGGGGGCATTGTACTCAATAATAGGTCTGATGAATGCCAAATACAGTGGAAAAATGACTTCCTTGGACTTAGATGCCATACCTTTATTTATAAGTTGCGCAACATAGAATGATTCCCTCACCACTGTAGACACATGATGATCAATGGCTAGATTACTATCTGTGTCCCTAAGTTCCTGACTACTGGGTCAACTCTAAGGGGTGTGTTGTCAAAATGATAGGTACTAGGGATGGATGACTTCCCAAAGGATACTATTATGCTTTTCTTGGCATTTAGTTTTAGTCCATAGCTATGACAGCAGTTGTTTGTCTGTGTCAGCCCCTCCTGGACAACATTTGTGTCAGTGTGAGATTCAATGACAGCTCCTAATTTGCAATCATCTGCAAAGTTAGTCAGCCTGAGACCACTGACATTGGCCTTGACTTATGAGAATTAAATGCCAAAAAGGAGCGGTCCAATGACTGATCCCTGAGAGAGTCCACTTGTGACTAGCCTCTTTGTAAAGGTGGACTCCCCAATTCTAACTTCCTGGGTCCTGTCTGCGAGCCAGTTGGCTATCCAGCGAGTGACATACAGGTTTGCACCTAACCTCTTGAGTACATCAACAATGCCCAAGTGGGGTACTGTGTCAAATTCTTTGGCCAGGTCAAGGTAGGCAGTGTGAACGATTTTGCCCTCATCCATTGCTTTGGTGACCTTCTCAAAGAAGTCCACCATGTTGAGTAGCCATGACCTGCCCTTGACGAAACCAAACTCAGTTGGGTCCAGTGTCTGGTGGTTTACTATAGCTCTGTTGATCATCTCCATGATAATTCTTTCCATGGCTTTACATATAAAACTAGTGAGCCTTATGGGTCTGTAGTTTCCAGGATCTGCAGATGGCTCACCTTTTTGCAGAGGGATGACTGTTGGTTTTCTCCATTCATGAGGCAGGAAGCCTGTTTGGAGGCTACAGTTAAATAGTAATTCCAGAAGCCCTGATAGGTCATGTTTCATGCTATTTAGAAGGCATCCTGGGATATTGTCTGGGCCCACTGATGATTGCATCTTGGTCTTAGAGAGAGCATTAAGGATCTGTTCCCTAGTGATAGTAGGGGGAGTTATATTTGATGATATTTCCTGAGGGAGGGTTGAGGAGGAGAGACGAGTAAAGCTGGAGCTGAATTTATCAGCCAGTAGGTTTGCTATATCTTCTGGCTCAGTATAGATGGCTCCATTTACAATGAGCTCTGCACACAATTGTGTATTGCCGTTGAGGTTGCGAACATAGCTAAAGAATGCTTTGTGGTTGCCCTTAGCCTGGAAGGCCAGACGTACCTCAAATTTGGCTTTGGTATACTTTATTTGGCCTTTAAGTTGTTTGCTTAGTTTGATGAGAGTGCTTTTATCCTGCTGGGTGCTGCATCTCCTAATTTTTGCCATGATTTTTTTCCTCCTGTTATACAATCAATTGATTTTATGATTCCACCAGGGTGGCTTGTTTTTTGAGTTAGTTCTGTACTTCCTCCTGGTGGGTACAGCTGCGTCTATGCAGCTATTAACATGCTTGTACAGGATTTTTGTGAACAGTTTTCCATAGGCAGAAGTGATCTCAGGGTTTATGGGGTTTGAAATTTTGCCAGGTTCTCACTTAATAGCAGGAGGTTAGCCTTAGAATGGTTCCTGAATATTCCCAGTTTAGCTGGGGGTCCGGGTTTTATTTTTACTTCAAAGGAGTCCATTTTGTGGTCTGATTTTACCAAGTAAGGCATTACAGTAGGGGATGTGCAGCAGTCTCCTATATTAGTGAGGACCAGCTCCAGTATGGTTGCACCCCTGGTTGATGTACTGAATATCTGGTCCAGGGAGTTTGTGTTTACAAAATCCAGGAATCTCTGTGCATGTACGTTTTGTGTCTTATAGGATTCCCACTTAGTGGGGTAATTAAAGTCACCCATGAATATGGTATTGGGTTGGATGGTTAGTGTTTCAAATAAGTTTAAATACATGGTATGGGTTTCCTGGATCATAAAGGGGGACCTATAGCTTTCAAGGAAGTGGCATTGGATTTTACCTACGGTGATTTGAACATGGAGAAGCTCAAGTGCATTCTCCTGTTTGACCAGCCTTGAAGTATATTTATTTTTGATGTAAATAGAGAGACCTTCACCTTTAGTCCCCTGCCTGTGATGTAGCTGGTCTAAATATGTGGAAGGCATTATAACTTTACACTGTTGGTGTGTTCTCTGTGGCTTTAAACCACGTCTCAGTGACCGCACAGACATCAGCATTCTCTAGGGTAAAGATAGCTTCTAAGGAGTGGAGTTTTTTGCTTAGACTCCTAGCATTGAGGAGTAACACCTTTATATTTTCTTGGTTTTCATTTGCTATGTTGGAAGTACTTTCAGTTTGGCATTACCTAAAAAAGGCATTATGGGGGAAGACAATGCTAATATTCGAAAGCTTAGAGGGGAGCGGTGCAGACCATCCCTGGCAAAGCAGCATAGTCTGTTGACCATCTCCTTCCATGCTGACAGATATTGCACCCCCTTAGAATGGCACCAGAAATTAAGCCAATTTTTAAAGTCAATCATCTTTTTTTTCATATTGCGGCATCAACCTTGGAGAATAAATGCTGCTCAATGCTAGGCTCATATAAGCCTGAAACATATATTCCAAGAGCTCTATGATGTCTCTTTTTATATAGTCTAGGGAGGTAATCTCAGGTCATTTACTCCCACATGGACTATGACTGTGTCATATTGGTAAGTGTGGTCCAATGACTTGAGTACATGAGTAATGTGGTGGATCCTAGCCCCTGATAAGCAACTGACCATAACTTTCTCCTTACTCAGCCTGGTGAGAGGGACATCAGTGTGTCTCATGATGGAGTCTCCAATGACTAGAATGTTGGATTGTGTGGTGACTTGCCTTAGGGCTTAGAGGGATAACTCCATGAGATGTAGCGCTAGGTGTTCATGTGGGTGTTGTTTTGAAAGAGCACATTTGGGGCTGCTGAGGGTATTTCTTGGGTGTACTTTGTCTTGGAGGTCTTTGTGGTTTAGGAAGGATACATGTAAGTGCCTCAGCATATGCTGGTCGATATGTCTGCTTTGAATTGTGGGTGATGGGTGCAGCATGTGTACTACTGACAACCTTATTGACATTAGGAGTACTTTTATGTGAGAGGTTTGCCTCCAGTGATATTGCGTAAATACATCTCTCACATACCATATCAGTTTGTTTGAGAATTAACTGGTTGTGAGTAAACATGAGGCAATTTTTGCATTGCCTCAAGTTGCCCATATCCACCAAGCCAATAACAGAGACAGTAGGAAAGTTCATATCCATGGCAACAGACCATTTTTTATTGATTAGACTGTTTGAGTGAGAATATCTATCACTGTCAGGAGTATCTGGTTTGCATCTATGTAGACAGTGCTTGTCATTGCAAACTAGTTGTCCTTTCAATTGTGCTTTTCCAGGAAAAATGTCATTCATGGTGTCTGAGTCTGTACAGATAAAGTATTTAAGCAGATATTCTGAAGTTAGAAACAAATCAAGCAGCACTTACTGAAAACAAAGAATTAGCTTGTCAAGAATGATGAAAAGAGGGGTCACCTATGTCTTTATTTATGAGGTCCATAATGATACATTCCATGGCCTTACAGATGAGGCTGGTCAGGCTTATGGGTCTGTAATTCCCCTGGGTCTGTTGCTAGGCCACCTTCGCCAAAGACTGCTTGACATGTATGGGCAGTCTATTCCAGAGTCTGGGGCATCTGGATCAGGAACCTATCCCTCCAGCATGTTTTGTGTATTGTGATGACAAGTTTTAGATCCCTGAATTGTGTGGCTCTGAGGGATTGGGATTTCTTTAAGTGTAGCATGTCCAACAGCTCTGGGTTTGACATGGCCTTGTATGTTAAGCAGAGATCGCCTCTGAGTAGATGATATGTGACAGAGTATAGCTGGAGTTTTTTAAGGCAGTCAGCGTAGGGCATCTGCTTTAGGCCTGTGATTCTTTTAGTGAGGTATTTCTGCGGCCTTTCCAGTTGTTGCAGATGTCTTGAGAGGTACATACAAAATGTGGCATTGTATTCTATAATGGGTCTAATGAGGGATGAGTACAGTGGGACAATGACCTCCTTTTTTCTGGATGAAAAGCCCTTAGTGATGAAGTATGCCACATAGAAGGATTTCCTGACTGTTGTGGTGATGTGGTTATCGAAGGTGAGACCACTGTCCACCTGTGTTTCTATGTCTCTTATCACACTTTCGGAGTTTAGTGTACTGCCACCTATGTGGTAATTCACAGGTACATGTTTTTTCCCAGAGGGGATAACTATACATTTCTTGGCAGTAAGCTTGAGCCCATGGCTCTGGCACCAAGCATCTGTTTCTGTAAAGCCCTTTTGTAGAATATCCACATCATTTGTGGATTCAATAATGGCTCCCAGTTTGCCGTCATCTGTGAACTTTGTTAGCCAGAGTCCCTTAGTGTTGGCCTGTACTTCAGAGAAGTAGATGTCAAACAAGAGCGTTCCTAGGACTGAACCATGAGGTACTCCACTTGTCAATGTCTGGAGCTGGATTTGGAGTCAGCTACTTTTACAGTGTGGGTTCTGTCAGTAACCCAGTTGGCAACTCATCGAGTGATGTAGGGATTAATGCCCAGTTTAGCAAGTCTATCTATGATTCCAGAGTGGGGGATGGTGTCAAAGGCCTTGGCGAGGTGTGGATTGCCTTACCCTCGTCCACGGCTCTGAGGACTGATTTGAAGAAGTCAATCAGGTTCAGGAGACAAGATGGGCCCTTCACAAACCCAAACTGGGTGGGGTCCAGTGTTTGAAGGTTGCTAATGTCTTTGTTTATAAGTTCCATGATAATACGTTCCATGGCCTTGCAGATCAGGCTCATCAGACTGATGGGGCAGTAGTTCCCAGGATCCAAGGTGGATCCCCCCTTGTGGAGTGGGATAACTGTAGCTGTGCACCACTCAGTGGGCACGAAGCCTGAGGTGAGGCTATGATTAAACATAACACTTAGGTGAGGTGCCAGTTCATTTTGTAGTTCATGTAGTACACAGACCAGGATGTCATCTAGTCCCATGGATGCTGTATTCTTAGCTTTGGAGAGTGTGTTTTTTTACATATGTCGCCGTTATTACTGGAATTTAGCAAATTTCCGGTATTGAGATGGGCCATTTAGGGGGTGAGAGGGGGGTGAAGTTGGCACTGAATTGATCTGCCAGGATATTGGCAATATCCCTGGGATCAGTATATTTAATGCCATTCTGTTCTAGCTCAGAGCAGATCTGAGCATTGCCATTTAGATTCTTGACATAGTTATAGAATGCCTTGTGGCTGTCTTTGGAATCTTTGGCAATTTTATTTTCGTAATTAGCTTTGGAGGATTTTATGAGGAATCTCAGCTTCTCACTGAGGCTGGTAAGGGAGTTTTTTGCATCCTGGGATTTTCCTCTTTTCTGCAACAGTTTCTTCCTTTTGTTGTAAAGTTTGTTTATGGCATGGGACCACCAGATTGGCTTCCTTTTTTGGAGGAGAGCATCTTGGTTCTATTTCAGATGGCACGATTCATGCATGAGTGGATGTGCTCGTACAGTGCCTTAGTGTAGGATTCAGCAGTCGAACTTTCAGTTCCTGTCTGCATGGGTGTCATGAGGTTTGTCACTTCTGACTGGAGTAGCATGAAGTTGGCTTTGGAGAAGTTTTTTATGGAGGTTTCCTTACTGGGGGGGAGTGGTGGGATGTGGATGTTAAGGGTGATTAGCTTATGGTCAGACCTGACCAATGAGGGGGTGACCATAAGTGTGGAGCATCGATTTCCATGTTGATAATGACCAGGTCTAGGATATTGGAGCCCCTGGTGGGATTATGGATTTGTTGTGAAGTATACCCAAAGTATTCACTTATGCTGCACTGATGAGGTCAATAAAAAAGCTGAAACATGCATATTCACAGTTAGTGGGATTTTGCTTTATTGGACTTAATTTAACCATAAAGACTTAACAATTAAAAAAGTAATATGCATTCTGAAACACTTGATGTCCCTAAGGGGTCATTTGCATATATCTCATGGGCCTTCACTACTGGAGGTTTAAGTTATCACACAGTGAAAACACACACACACACACACACACACACTATATATATATATATATATATATATATATATATATATATATATATATATGTGTGTGTGTGTGTGTGTGTGTGATAGAACCCGCAGTGTGAAAGTAGCAGACTCCAAGTCAGACTGCCGACCATTCATGAGTGGTGTCCCACAGGGTTCTGTCCTGGGTTCTCTCTCCTGTTTGGTATCTACTTCTCTGAAGTCCAGGCCAACACAAAGGGTCTCTGACTAATAAAGTTTGCAGATGATTGCAAGTTGGGAGCTATTATTAACACCCCAAATGATATTGACATCCTAAAGAAAGGCATCACTGAGACCAACGACTGGTATTAGAACCAATGCTTTAAGCTCAATGCCAAAAAATGTGTTGTCATCCCCTTTGAGAAAAACCCAGTTTCCATGAATTACCACATCGATGGTAGTCCACTGAACACAGAAGGTGTTATAAGAGATCTGTGAACACAGGTTGACAGCAGCCTCTCTTGTGACCACCACATTGCCACTGTGGTCTGAAAGTCCTTCTATGTGGCACATCTCATTACTAAGGGTTTTGCATCCAGGAAGAAAGAGGTCATTGTTTCCCTCTACCCTTTCCTCATTAGGCCAGTCATAGAGTATAATGCCCCATTTGGCATGTACCTCACTAGACACCTGCAACAACTAGAGAAGCCTCAAAAGTACCTCACAAAGAGGATCCTAGACCTTAAACACTTGTCCTATATGGACAGGCTCAAAAAACTCCAACTATTCTCTGTCTCACATTACCTACTTAGAGGCAATCTCTGCTTGACATACAAAGCCATGTCTGATCCAGCTCTGTTAGAAATGCTACCTCTAAAGAAATCCCAATCTTTCTGCACCATACACTCCAGTGACCTCAACCTCATTACCTCAATCAACAAAACGTGCTGGAGGGACAGGTTCATAAACCAGAGACTGCCCTTGCTATGGAATAAACTTCCCATACATGTCCAACAGAGCACCTCACTGGCCCTCTTAAGACAAACCTTGATGAGTAGATGGGAAATAGAAAAATCACCCCAGAGATCACTCTAGTGGCTCTGTTCGACAGAGGGACTGGGAACTAAGGTCGGGTGGCACGATGTCAGGGTAATCCTATGGACTAGGTTTGTAAAGGCTCCAGGGCCATTAGCCTACTACACACCTATGAACCTATAAACCTATATACATCTGCATTTATCAATTGACCATGGCACAGAGGGACTTCCACTACTCTGATACTAAGCAATGTTGGTTGTGAAATAGTAGCTTCTACTGCAGCAGTACACAATATAGATTACCTATTGTGGAGTATGTCCCTTATAGGCCATCCAAACCTTATAGAATGTCTCAAGGTGCCAGGGTGAGCAGGAAGTTGTAGCAGGTTAAGAGGAGGTAGTTCTACCTAAATTACATTCTGCATTAGTCCTTGAGTCTATTAGAGTTGTCCTTGATTGGTTGACATTTATGGTTTATGTATTTACGTTTGCTAGAGATGGAAATACAGAATGCAGATAATTCCTTGGATTAGTTGTTATGGTCTAAAATTGTGGATGAAATTGTAACTATTGATGATATAGCCGAGGCCTGCAGCTTTTTCATGGATCTTGACCTAATTCTTCAATTGAGAGCTTTTTAACCCTTGTAGAATGATGCTACAGGTTTGGCAAAACAGCCTACATTATTATTATTTATTTATTTGACATTTGTTATCCAGATTGGCCCAACTGGGCCTGAGCCCATTTTCAGTGGAGACCCGAGAAGAAAAGCTCCCATACATTACAAACATTATGAATTAAACAATTTAAAAATACATAGCCTGAAACCTAAACTGAGACATAAGTTAATCCATAACTTTAAAGCTGATTTAGAAACATAAAATCCGGCACAGGTTGGTACATAGATTGAAACATACAGTGAAGCATAAATTAAAACATATGATGATGCATCACTTAGTTGAGTGAGGCAGGTGTAGAATAGTGGAACAATCCAGGGAGCTATAGTTGTAAAAACCTTTTATAGAGGGTGGGGGTGGTCATGTGGGATCCTGGCAGGACCAGATCCATGAGTTTGGGAAGGTTTATTTTAGTTCTTTTTTGAAGCTATTTGTGTGGGAGTTTGTTCCAAGCTTGAGATACCGAGTATTTATAGAGCATTTTGCTGATGGCTTTATTGACCTTGTATATATCCAGGAGATATGTTGATCAGAGCTACGGAGTGAACAATTTGGGGTGTAGTAGGATACTAGAGAAGAGAGGACAGGGCAGGTAGAGGGCTTGTTGAGGATGGAGTGCACTATGTGAAGTTGTGATAAAAGGATTTGTTGGGGGAATTCTAGCCAATGTAGTTTCTTTAGTGAAAGGCAGTGCTGAGAGGTGTCGGGTTGGTTCATGGCAAATCTTGCAATTTTGTTATAAGTTTGTTTAAGCTTGGAGATTAAAGTGGATTGTAAGTTTGTTAGGATAGGAGAGGCACAAAGAAGGCTGGGTAGTAGGTATGCCTTTGCTAGAGAAGCTTGGAGTCTGTAGTGAGGAATTTTCTAGTCCTGTAAAGTAGACACAGTTTTTTATGTGTTTTTTTAATACATTGATGAATGTGAAGGTCAAATTTTAATTGATCATCTATCTATAATAATATCAGGGACTAAATATATTTGAACTGATCTATTGATTAGTATAGAAATTAGATAACCTATTGAGTCAGCAGCAAGCCTTAGAAGGGAGGGTAAATTATCAGTTGAAGGATAACATGGCTTTAGCAAGGAACTTTGTGTGGGATTCTACTTTAATGATTGTGTTATTAAGTGATGAGAGGGTAATGATACATTTGTGATGATAAAGAGATTTTGGAAAGAAAAAACGTTTGTTTTTTTGGGGGGGGGTTAATATGAGTTGGTTTTCTGTAAGCCATCTTTCAACAGAAAGGAAATAGTTTTGGGTAAGTGTGTGAAGTTGAGAGAGATTGTCAGAAGAGGAGTATAGTGTAGTCATCTGCATATTGAATAATATAGGAGTGACAGCAAGCTATATGAAGGTTGTTAGCAAATATGTTGAACAGTAGCAGTCCAAGAATGGAGCTCTGGGGGGCACCTGTTTGGATAGGAAGGAAAGCGGAGAAGGAGGGTTGCCATCTGACAGACTGTAGCCTGTTGGTCATGTAGCTGGAGAACCATTCAGGAGTGGGAGTGGAGAGACTGAGGTCAGCTAATTGTGTTAGAAGCCTACAGTGAGAGATCATGTCAAAGGCTTTTGAGATATCTAGCAACAGGCAAGAGACAAGTTTGTTGTTGTCTACTGCTTCAGCTACAGTTTCTGTGAAATATATAAGGACAGTAGCAGTACTATGCTTGGGCCAAAACATGTACTGGTTTGTCAGGAGGTTTCCATGAATAAGACAGTTGAGAAGCTGTGTGGGTATGCCTTTTGTTGCAGATTTTGTAATGTGTGGATAGAATGGCTAAGGGTCTGAAATTGGAAGGGTCAGTGAAGTTTCCTCCTTTGTGTAGAGCTATAGTATAGAATGTTTTCCAGATATCAGGGACTAAATATACTTGAACTGATCTATTGATTAGTATAGAAATTAGACAACCTATTGAGTCAGCAGCAAGCCTTAGAAGGGAGGGTAAATTATCAGTTGAAGGATAACATGGCTTTAGTTTGTGGAGGAATGATTTTATGAAAGCAGTGGGAACTGGCTTAAGTGAAAAGGGGGTTATGTTAGTTAGTGGAGGGAGAGGGGTAGGGGGTTGTTGTTGGGATCTATATGGATTAGTTTGCAGATGGAATCGATAAAGTAGCAGTTGAGAATGGTGGCGGCTTCTTGTGGAGAATTATTTGGGTAAGGTTTTGGTGCTGTGGGACTTCCAGGGTGAATAATCTTATTGATAGTACTCCAGAATTTTTTGGGATTGGAGTGGTGGTTAGTTTGGGCCTCTTGGTAAAAATGTTTCTTGTCTTTATTAATTTGTTTTTTGGTGCGGTTTCTAAGTTCTTTGTAGTTTTGAAGGTGTGTAGGGGTTTTGGTTTTAGTCAGGATTTCCATGCACTATCTCTTTTACACATTAAAAAGTGAGTATCCTGTGAAAGCTAGGGAGCATTGTTTGATTTTATCTTAATTTTCCTTAGGGGTGCTAGGGAGTTGAGAATATCAAAAATGATGTAGTTAAATTTTAGTATGGAGTCATTAAGGGGAAGATGAAGAAGGCAGGACCAGTCAATGGATGACAGTCTGTTATTAAATATCACAAGGTTAAAACTAGAGAGTTTATGGCATTCTTTTATAAGTTAGACCTGTTCAGTTGAAGAGAGTGTCTATGGATGCAGATGATCTGGTGGTCACTTAAGGTGTCAGGCAGTGTACAGGGGTTGTGATAGAGGTATGGTTGTGATGTGAAAATCCTGTCAAGGAGAGAGCTGTTACTGGAATGTTTATTCGTGTGTGTCGCAGTTGAGATTAGTTGAGAGAAACCGTGAAGATTAATGCTGAGGTTTCGTGAGTCAGTAGTTAGTGTTTTCCAGTCTATATTTACATCCCCGAGTATGATTGTTTCATAGCGTATGCTATGTGAGATTCCTGAAAGGATGTGTTCTAGGACGAGAATATTTTTACTTGGTGGGATATAAATACAGTAATTGCAAATTTTTTACGGATGTTTGAATAACAGTTTAGTATTAACAGTATTGCAGGGTGAAAGTTTGGAAATAGAATAGATAAGGGAGAGAGGTCAAGATGATCAGAGTATAGTATAGCAATGCCTCTTCTTGGGATTCTATCCAAGTGGAAGATGTTATATCCAGATAATAGGATTTCATTATTTGAGATATGAGGTTTTAGCTAGGTTTCTGATAAGGTTAAGATATCTGGAGTATGGTGGGCTATCCAAGATTGGAATTCTTGTAGTTTTAAGTATGCTTTGTATGTTCATAGAGAGGGTGTTTAAGTTTTGGAAGTGGAAGGGGGGTGGAGGTTGGGGGCAGATAGGGGTGAAAGATGGTTGTAGGTGAGTTGAGTGGTGTTGGCACCAGGACTGGGGTTAATGTCTCCAGTGAGTAAAAGAGTTTTAGCATGAAGGGTATGTCAAGGAGAGTCTGGGCAAAATAAGTAGTATTTTGGCTTAGGTTTTGGGGGGAGTGAAGTGTAAGGGAATATTTTGATTTTAAAGATGCATGTGTAAGTGAAGTTGTACAATGAGGGAGTATTTGAAAATGAGTGGATTGTTGCATTTGAATGTGGAATATGTGCGAATGTGGGTGATTGTCTTGAGTATGATAGGTTAGTATTATACGTAGGTAAGAAGGAGAGAAGAAGAAGTAATGAAGTAGTTAGAGAAATGAGAAACATGTTGAGGAGGCTGTGAATATAAGAGTGGAGAAGCTTTGTCGTGAGGGTTGTTAGCTATAAAGGTAAGAGAATGAGTAGAGGGATTCTTTGGGGCAGAGAGGGAATGCAGGAGATTGAATTTAATGTGGTGAGGAAAGCAAAAGATAAGAAGAAGTTAGGAGTGCAGAAATGGGAGGGGGAGTGGGTGAAAGGGTGTGGTAAAATTAGTAGGGGGAGTGTCAGAGGAAGGTCTATAGATAGGGAGTGTGGTTAGGTAGCAGGGAGTTATTGTGGATTGGATAGTTATGCAGTTGGAGGTGGGATTTTTGTAAGATGGATAGAGAATAAATTTAGGGTATGTGGGGATGGGTGGTAATTGGGAGTAGAGTAGGGGAGTAGAGTGAGCCTGAGCATAGTGAAGGTAAACGGAGTAGGATGGATCAGATTGTGGTTGCAGCAGATTGTAAAAAAAAAAAAAAAAAAAAAAACAATTACAATCATTCAATCTCCAGTTCAGCCCTAGGTATAAGCAGAAAGATTTTATGGCTATCCTTTAAATTATCACAGGAAAGAAAATGTTACAGAAGTGATACAGTATTTGGGGATATAGGAAAAGGTGGGCTGCAACAGTAGGAAACAGAAGACTGGAGTTGTAGAGGGGTAGAAGAAAAAGCAAAAGTTATGGCTCAATGGTATGCCTGCAGCCATTAATGCAGAGATAAATATAGAGACTATGCAGTTCTTAATGTACATTTATTTCCTTGACTTTTTGCAGCGCCATTTTGCTTGAGTTGAAAGTGACCTGTTAAACTTTGGGCTGGGCAGAGTGTGATTCTTACTGCTGAGATGGCTGGGAGGTATAGCCTAGAAAGTGAAGAGCGAGAGGAGGTTATGTGAGAGGGAGATTAATTAGTGGACTTTAGAGAGCACAGAAAAGGATTGTAAGAGTAGGAGCTGACAGAGTTAACTGAGAGATGTATACAAAAACAGTACTAAATGCAGAACAACAAGATGAATAAAACAATTATTACAATGCACTAGTAGCCTCATATGTGTGCAATATCTAGTTAAAAGCAGACACAGTTAAGTAAAACACTGTACTTTCAGGCAAATTTTGCACTATTCTTAACAAGGTAAATTATCCAGCACACCAAGTGTAGCACTAAAGGTGAGTTTACAGCGAAACCCAAGCGAAAACACTGCTAAGAAGTTCAGTTTTATGACAAACTTGTGATACGGCATATATCAATGTACAGCTTACCCCTATCTTTATGACAAGCACATTGAACAGCAATAAATGGTTATGGTGACCTCAGAAACAACACAGTTTTGAAAATGCTCAACTGGTTGGCAAGTAGGTAACACTCTACTGCTCCCACAACATTTAAAACTGTACATGTAGTATAGCAATAAAATGCATTAATTAGACCTTAAGCACAGTAATAGTTATAATCACACTAGTAGTGTTACCAGAAACAGCACACAAGCTGCCAACTTAAATTGGCTTAAAGCAGACAAAATAACTGACAGTATTTCTAGACTGAGAGCAAGAGATAATTAAAAACCCAAAAGCAAAAAATGTAAGTACCTTCATTTCAGAAGTATTTACTATATCTGTTTAAAATAAGGTTTGCTATTTTCTTTTTTATTCATTTGGTACAGCTGTAGCACGCCACCATAATCAATACGGATGAGGGGAACAGAAGGAGATGCAAGATTGTGCTAAATGCCAGCAGAGGAAATTTTAAATGCTGGAAGGCATGATGGGAAAGGAGATTAAAACCACTACTAAAAATTGAATACAAAGGATGTGTGTGCTGGAAGTGATACTAGAATACTGGATAAGTGAAACTGGATGTTTAACCCTCTGTTTACTGGACCACATCACAGTAGCAGCAGATTGTAAAAAACAATCAGTCAATCTTCAGTTCAGCCCTAGGTATAGACAGAAAAACTTTATAACTATCCTTTAAATTATCACAGGAAAAAAAGAAAAAAAATGTTACAGAATTGATACAATGTGTGGCGATATATAAAAAGGTGGGCTGCAACAGTAGGAAAGAGAAGACTGTTTGGAGTTGTAGAGGGGTAGAAGAAAAAGCAAAAGTTATGGTTCAGTGGTGTGCCTTCAGCCATTAATGCAGAAATAAACATGGAGAATATGCAGGTCTTAACATCTGTTGACTTTTTGCAGCACCATTTTGCTTGAGCTGAAGTGACCTGTTAAGCTTCGAGCTGGGCAGAGTGTGATTCGTACTGCTGAGATGGCTGGGAGGAATAGCCTACAGGTGTTTTGCATTATACTGCAACAGCATGCAGCTTATCAGCCAGTTCAGTTTTATCTCCTGGTCTTTCTCTCCAGCTTCAATCCAAGATGTGTATTACCATTGTGAATTCAGACCTTTGTTCTATCACATAATGAAAGAACGCCAGACAAGACACACTTTGGAAGAAAAAGAGCAAGGCAAAATGAAGTAGGTGAGGGATCCTTCTATGTCAGGTTTCAAAAACAAAGTCTTTTGACAGCAATCAGCAGTTCCCTGCCATAGAAAGTGATATCATATCAGCAGGAGCTTGAGGTCAGAGATCATTTGCTTTAGAAGCAGGACAGAGAATCAGGAGTTGCATAGTACTAAAGGAGGATTGGATCAATTTACATTCTTATTTAGCTTTCACTGCCCTCATGATGAAGCTCCCATGGATAGTTATAACATTTGGAATAAAAATAATAATTTGGAGTGACATCCATAAATCAGAGCTTTCACTTTAATATGGAAATAATTCATGATTGTTTTTTAGAGAGACTGAAACTGCTTTGTAGACTACTGTAAATGACCTTAAGATAAATTAAGCACATGCACCATGGTCAGACTTTGGGTTATGTGAGTTACATCTAAATAGAAAGCATAACATGCAATCTAGTGAAGAAGTACACATTTAACAGGAGGCTGTGCACACACACCTATTGAAATATTGCAAAATTGTGTACAGTTTGGAAAAAATAGACAAACTTGGCTATGTACTAGGTCTGGGAAGGTATTGTGCAACTCGTTGTGGTAAATAGAGATTTGAAAAATAATGATTATGAAATGTTTGTGCAGAATGGTTGGTGTGGTCTAAAAATATGCAGGATAACCAAATTATTGTTTTCTTTTTGGTAAAATGGGTAATTTTAAGTGAAAAAGTTCTAATCATGCATGTGAAGAGTGTGCCCAAATGGATCACAGTAAACATAATTGTGAAAAAATATGCACTTGGTGTGGGTGAAAGATTTTTTTTTTTAATTTGGTAAAATAAATCACAATACAGCATTGTGTCTGATTTTTGCAGCCATTAACTGGCTGTGTCTAAACTGCTAAACCTAAAGTTCAGTATCCTAGTCCAATTATCCCAGTCCTTATTTAATATGAACTCTACAGAACTACATGCATTAAACTCTTGGTAGCTTCCACTTAAGCTTTACATCAATCCAAATTATTTAAAAACTGTGCACTAATCAAGTGAAGGATTTTTTCACAGTATCTATCATTTTAAAAGACTAGAAGCTTGTACCGATGTAGTGAGTAATGCATTGTCTAATATTTAGACATTGTACAGTTCATGGTGTCCTCTATATTATTTGACAATTAATGGTTTTATTTTACTTGCCAGGACCTAACACAATTTTTTTTGCTTTTGTTTCCATCTTTATCTGATGTCTAGTGTCCCTTTTTATATACAGCATCCAGAAATCCTGTTGCTTAGATGTGTCCCTTCCCAGTACTTGTTAAACCAGTTTTCTCAAATCTTCCCAATATTTCCTTGTTCCATTATAGTCCCAAAATGTATGTAATGTTCCTGCATTCTGTTTCCCTTTGCTCTGAACAGTTGCTATATGATGCTCGCTTTTGATCAAACAATTTTTTGTGGTGTGTAATGCCAATGATATATTGACTGCATGTGCAGGTCTTCATAATTGTACCAACTATTTAGTTTACCTGCTGCCTCTCTTACCTTAACCCATGTCTTGTCTTTCAATGTGAGCTTGTCATTCCTCCCTGATGCAGGCATATTCCTTCGGCAACACTTTTAGATTTGATTTTCCAGATATCCTATTATACTGTGCTAGCTCTATCTGTTTTAAAGATTTTCACTTTTTCCGTGTAAGCTTATTCTGTTCTGTGAATTGCATGTTATAATTTTCCCCATCTGACCTTCACCCGTTTATATGCAAAGCCTTCTTACTCCTCACGGTGGCATTTTTGCTTTCATTCTTGAAATAAGTGCACATTTTCAATATTTCTCTAGTTGGTCCCACAGCACTGCCCTTTCTTGTACCATCCCTGTTGGGTAGAAGTTAGGATACAGTAAATAATTTGGGGGTAATTATCACATTATTCTTGTTACACCTACTCCCCATTCAAAATTCCCAAGCCTAACTATTTCATTCCATCATAGAAGATTCTTCCTCATCCCATAATTCAGTGGAGAAAGATTATTTTTGTGTGAATTCCCCGAACGATGCACAACAGAAAAATAATAATAAAAATGTGACAGAAAGCAATAACATTTAAATAATTTTTAATAAAAACTAAAATATATATTTTATTATCAAATTCTTATGATGCATTTGTCAATGAGATGGTGGATGATAATACTGATATGCAGTAAAACGCGAAACAGTTCAAGAAATGAATGAACCAAAAAGAAAGAAAAGATTTAAGAGTGAGGACGATGTGAAACATGTTTTCACCCTAATAAATTTAACAGATGAAATATTTTATTGTGGGGAATTGCAAAGCAAGCCAAACAATATGAGTGTGATGCTTGTATGTTCTAGGTATTATAACAATGAGTAAAAAGGTCACACAGAAAAACCCTGGTTGGCGAAGAAGAAGTGGGATTGTCAGAGAGATAAAGAAAGCAGACAGGAGTATAAGGAGATGAGGTGCATGGCAAAGAGAGATGTGGTGAAGGCTAAGGATAAGGCATATGAAGAGTTGTATGAAAGGTTGGACACTAAGGAGGGAGAAAAGGACCTGTTTGGCTAGACAGAGGCACCGAGTTAGGAAAAATGTGCAGCAGGTAAAGGTGATAAAGGATAATGAGGGAAATGTACTCACAAGCGAGTAGAGTGTGTTGAGCAGATGGAAAGAGTACTTTGAGGGGCTGATGAATGAAGAGAATGAGAGGGAGAGCAGGTTGAATGATGCGCAGATAGTGAATCATGAAGTGCAGTGGATTAGCAAGGAGGAAGTAAGGATAGCTATGAAGAGGATGAAGAATGGAAAGGCTGTTGGTCCAGATGACATACCTGTGGAAGCATGGAGGTTTTTAGGTGAAATGGCAGTGGAGTTTTTAACTAGATTGTTTAATGAAATCTTGGAAAGTGGGAGGATGCCTGAGGAATGGAGAAAAAGTGTTTTAGTACAGATTTTTAAGAATAAGGGTGATGTGCAGAGCTGTAGTAACTACAGAGGGATTAAACTGATCAGTCACAGCATGAAGTTATGAGAAAGAGTAATGGAAGCTAGGTTAAGAAAGGAGGTGATGATTAGTGATCAGCAGTATGGTTTCATGCCAGGAAAGAGCACCACAGATGCAATGTTTGCTCTGAGAGTTTTGATGGAGTAGAGAGAAAGTCAGAAGGAGATGCATTGTGTCTTTGTGGATTTAGAGAAAGCATATGACAGGGTGCCTAGAGAGGCATTGTGGTATTATATGAGGAAGCCAGGAGTGTCAGAGAAGTATGTAAGAGTGGTACAGGATATGTACAAGGGTAGTGTGACAGGGGTGAGGTCTGCGGTGGTAGTGATGGATGCGTTTAAGGTGGAGGTGGGATTACATCAAGGATCAGCTCTGAGCCCTTTCTTATTTGCAATGGTGATGGACAGGTTGACAGACGAGATCAGGCAGGAGTCCCTGTGGACTATGATGTTTGCAGATGACATTGTGATCTGTAGTGAGAGTAGGGAACAGGTGGAAGAGACCCTGGAGAGGTGGAGATATGCTCTAGAGAGAAGAAGAATGAAGGTCAGCAAGACTAAGACAGAATATATGTGTGTGAATGAGAGGGAGGATACAGGAATGGTGAGGATGCAGGGAGTAGAGGTGGTGAACGTGGATGAGTTTAAATACTTGGGATCAACAGTTCAGAGTAATGGTGAGTGTGGAACAGAGGTGAAGAAGAGAGTACAGGCAGGATGGAGTGGGTTGAGAAGAGTGTCAGGAGTGATTTGCGACAGACAAGTACCAGTAAGAGTGAAAGGGAAGGTTTACAAAAGGGTAGTGAGACCAGCTATGTTATATGGGTTTGAGACAGTGGCATTGACAAAAAGGCAGGAGTCAGAGCTTGACGTGGCAGAGTTGAAGATGTTAAGATTTGCACTGGGTGTGACGAGGATGGACAGGATTAGGAATAAGTATATTAGAGGGTCAGCCCAGGTTGGAAGGTTTGGAGACAAAGCCAGAGAGGCAAGATTACGTTGGTTTGGACATGTGCTGAGGAGGGATGCAGAGTATATTGGGAAAAAGATGCTAAGAATGAAGCTGCCAGGTAACAGGAAAAGTGGAAGGCCTAAGATAAGGTTTATGGATGTGGTGACAGAGGACATGCAGGTGGCTGGTGTGACAGAGCAAGATGCAGAGGACAGGAAGAAATGGAAACAATTGATCTGCTGTGGCGACCCTTAATGGGAGCAGCCAAAAGAAGAAGAAGAAGAAGTTGGGATATTTTGCAGACACCCTAATTTTCATGGATATCAGTTGGGTACGACAACTCATTGGTTTCCATATGTTAGCCAAACATTCCACTTATGCTGTGCTGATGATGCCATAAGAAGGTAGAAACATGCATGTCCACAGCTACTGGGGTTTGGCTTTATTGGCCTGGAATTGTCCATAAATAGACTTAAAAGAAAAGTCATGGACATTCAGAATTGCCATTTAGCTGAAGCACCTGATATCTTTAATGGGCAATTTGCATATATCCCATGTCAGCTCTAATTCGAGAGGTTTAAAGGATTGCACAGTGAAAAGTCTAGCTTTTTGTTTTTTTGTGTTTTTTAACTGATATGCTCCAGGTATTAGGAATGTTTCAGAGATTAACCAATATCTTTTAGAGTTTTTTTTTTTTTTGTTAGGGAATGGTTTCTGGTCATTTGGACCAGACCAGTGTACTGGGGTAATCACTTTTATTTTACTACATGTTTGCATTTTATATGTGAATGTAGACAAAAAATGGAGAATAATCAATATGTAAACATACATATAGGTTCAGCCTGAAGCAAACAGTTATGTGATAAAAATTGATATGAGATTATTTACAAAATGTACTGTTATATGGGTGGAGATTTTAAATCTGGTTTGGTAGAGGAAAACAAAAAAAGGAAAGGAAACCAGTTAAAAATATGAATGTTATATCTTGCAAGGTTTTAATAAACGAGAATAGATTATGTTATAGTCGATCTGAGGGCCATATTAAATAGAGATGGGAATGTAGCTAATAGTGGATTATTTGAACAAAAAAGGAAAACAGTTGTAAATGTTTCCTCATTTAATAAGCTTTTATTTTCAACTTTGAGAGTGGTAAGATATGAGACCAGGAAGGCCATGGGTTATTTAAGCCCAGAGAAGACTTACATGATAAATATAAGATAATAGTTTATTTAAAAGTGGTTAGTTATCTGTTAAAATCATGTAGAGTTAGAGATATTGTCTCAAAAGAAGTTAGTTATGAATACATGTTGAAAATGTATAAAGGGAAATAAGAAAGAGATGACTATGGAAAGTCAATGTATGAATATAATAAAAAAAATACACTTTATGCATCGCCGCTTAGCTAGGGTTAAGCTATTCCTGACGCCATAATGTCTGCTCTTCAAATTTTCCCTTAGAACTAGCCAGTTTTTTTTTAGTTTTAGCACTCAAATCTGTTTCTTTGAGCTCAGCACTTGTTCACAACTTGTTGTAAGCACTAAATAAGCTACAAATGACTACAGCACTCAACTTTCCTTACTTGTCTAGAGGAAAACAGTTTTTAGTACTTAAATAAGCACCTATCCAGGCATGTCTAAGGGTCAGCTCCTGGTATTTTCTCCTGTCTACCTGATGAATCTGGGCATCTTGGGGCAATGCAGCAATTGCCTCATGTACACAGACAGCCCTCTCCTCCTACCACCCAACAGTACAACCTGTGAAAGATGCACTTATATAGCCAAACTGGAAACAAAGGTCTCTTCACCCAAGACTGGACTAGACAGTCAAGAGGAGAAGGTAAACACTTTCACTACACCACACTCATCACATAGTCCCTCAAAACTTACACCACCAAAACACACGCATATGAACACAAAACACACACCTACATTCACAGAGGCTCTCAATAAAAATCTGCTCAAGCAACAGAGCCCTCCAAAGCAGAAATGCATGCAACCTCCACCCTCCAACACAACTCAAATGACACATAGCCCACAAACCACTCAATCACAGCCAATAAGGCATAACAATGTACCCAACACTCTAGTCATAGGTGACTCTATAGTTAGTTAGGCACACTGATGTTCCACTCACCAGGCTAAACAAGGATAAAGTTACTGACAGCTGCCTGTCGGGTGCCAGCTACTCAATGCTAGAAGTCTAAACCTCAAAATACATTCACTTGAGGCACTCCTTAAAATGGAGAACATCGACATCTGTCCAGTGACAGAGACCGGGTTTAAGGCTCCAGAGAGCACCCCTGCATTACCAGGCTATAATTCATACCACACCTTTTGGCTACCTAACCTGGACTGAAACACTAAAGTGGAAGCATGTACATATTCATTAAGGATATCCACACCTCCAGGCTAGTTGCTCAGCATAATGCATCCGAGATTATCCAAATGCAACTAACTCTGGGCAAGACCGCAATCCAAATTGTAACTTGCTACAGATCCCCCACCATGCCCCAAGATTCCCACTCCTCATTTCTTGATACACTGGAAAATATTACGGTACAACCCAACACCTTAATAATGGGTGATTTCAACTACCCCACCATTAACTGGGAAAACTACTCATGTACCAACTCTTTTGCTCAACGTTTTCTGGAATTCATAAATTCCAGTGCCTTGGATCAACTTATCCACACCCCCAGCAGGGGCAGCAATATCCTAGACCTGGTCATTACCAACATGGATGACTGCTGTTCCACACCAGAGGTCAATTCCTCGTTGGTCAGATCCAACCACAAGCTAATCAGCCTAGCATCCACATCCCGCCCCCACTCCCCATTAGGGAAACTACCATAAAAAATTTCTCCAAAACCAACTTCACACTTCTTCAGACAGAAGTGGCAAACTTCACGACACTCATGCAGATGGACAATAAAGGTATGACTGCTGAATCCTACACAAATGCACTTTATAAGCACTTACACGAGTACATGGATCATGCTATCCCTAACAGAACCAAGATGCTATCCTCCAAAAAAAGGAAGCCAATCTGGTGATCCCCTGCCATAAACAAACTCTACAACAGAAGAAAGAAGCTGTTGCAAAAAAGAGTAAAATCCCATGACTGGAAGAACTCCCTTGTCAGCCTCAGTAAGAAGCTGAGATCCCTCATAAAATCCTTCAAAGTTAGTTATGAAAACAAAATCACCACTGATTCTAAAGACAACCACAAACCATTCTATAGCTATGTCAAGAATCTCAATGGCAACACTCAGATCTGCTCTGAGTTACAGAACAATGGCACCAAATATACAGAACCAACTGATATTGCCAACATCCTGGCAGATAGGTTCAGTGCTAACTTTACCCCCCCTCACCTCCTAAAGGGCCCATCTCTATACCGGAAGAATGCAAAGTTCCTGTAATCATGCCTGCACAGGTAAAAAACACACTCTCCAAAGCCAAGAACACAGCATCCATGGGACCTGACAATATCACAGGCTGCGTTCTATATGAATTACAAAATGAACTGGCACCCCACCTCAGCACTATGTTCAATCATAAGCCTCAGGCTTTGTGCCCACTGAATGGCACACGGTGACAGTTATCCCACTCCACAAAGGAGGAGCCACCACGGACCCTGGGAACTATCACCCCATTAGCCTAACGAGCTTGATATGCAAGGCCATGGAATGTATCATCATGGAACTTATAAACAAAAGCATTGGTAATCTCGAAACTCTGGACCCCACCCATTTTGGGTTTGTAAAAGGCAGATCATGTCTTCTAAACCTGATTGACTTCTTTGAATCAGTCACTAAAGCCGTAAACGAGGGTAAGGTGGTTCACACAGCCTATCTAGATCTTGCCAAGGCTTTTGACACCATCCCCCACTCTGGAATTATAGATAAACTCACTAAACTAGGTATAAATCCCTATGTCACAAGATGGGTTGCCAAATGGCTCACTGACAGAACCCACACTGTGAAAGTAGCAGACTCCAAATATGACTTCAGACCAGTGACACGTGGAGTACCACAGGGTTCAGTCATGGGTCCTCTCCTGTTTGGTATCTACTTTTCTGAAGTATAGGCTTACACAGAAGGTAATAAAAAAAACCTCAGACCCGCATCAGAAGAACCATCAACTTTAATGTAAAAAAAAATCACACTGACTAAGCTCTTTCACCCACAACTGGGCTTCTTCAGAGTCAGTACACAGCAACAAAAGAATCACTTAAATACCAATTAAACACAATTAATCACATGAGTACCTACAAATGTTTAAAAAATTAACCCTATAATGCCCAGTTAATTTCAACCCTGGTATTTGTTTGTACATCAAAAATACATGTGTAAATGTGTCATTAAATAAGCATATATCAAATTAACTAAACACAATACAACTGTTAAATTTAAAATTCAATCATAAAAAATGTTAAATAAAGTCATCTTAGATAAGAAATCATTTGCTGTTTTATTAAGCAATTAAGTAAGTATTGTGAGCAGAATACACATTTTTACTTAAATCAGCTAGTGTACTGAAAGAAGGTTAAAACACATAGTGATGCCAGTTAAGGTGAATAAACATAAAACAGACATTCATATGAATAGTCTCTAAATGGTTCCAGTGCAGTATGTGAGGCACATAAGTGATATTATGCAACTAGTGCAAAATATTTTTAATTAAAAAAAATAGTATTTAGTTTCACTCTGTATTCACTGCTATGGCTCATTGCTAAAGCTGATATGAAAGGCCAGGAAAATAGACATGGTTGAAAAATGGGAAACCAGTTTTGTTGTTGAACTGTGATTACAAAATTTTAGCATGCATGAGGGAAACTGGATATTATAAAGGTGTATGATTTTATATTTCATGGTTCTTTATTGCAGGTACTAGAAAATTATGGCTTAGTAGGAAATGGTATCATGGATACAGAAGTTTATGATAATTCATATATTAGACCAGTAGTAAATGCTTATGTTGGAACATAATGTTAATGATTCCTGGAATTTGGCAGTGGTATCCTTTAAGTACATTATTGTTTACATGATTATTTGGACTGAGTATGTATACTGTTGTATATAATAAAAAACAGTGAAATGGTCATCGTAACTGAAATTTCCATTTATTTTAATTCCATTCACTTCATCATCAGACAAATAAACAATCTCCTTGCTTTTAAGATCAACCTCAAATTACATCTATATCATAACGGGATTTGCAAATGTCCTGAATCTCCAGATAATGAAATGATTTTATATGTGAACAGTGTACAAAGATTCTAGCAAATTATGAGAGTGGTACAAAATGCATTAATAAAGTAGGGGCTCAGAATCAGTCCATATAAAAGTGAAGTAGTTGGACATGATGTCATTTTAGAATGATTACATAGGAACATAGGATCATAGGATTATAGGAAGTTACTAGGCTATTGGCCCTGAGGCCCTTATAAACCTAGCCAAGAGTTTAGCCCATGTTTAGACAAGTCAACATCCAAATCCCCTGTCCATCAGGGACACAGGTGGAATCCCAGGGGTGTATCTTCTGTTTCCTATCCAGATATCCAGGTTCCGCTTAAAAAAGGATAATGAGATACTCTGCTTGACATTGAGAGGAGGTCTATTCCACAGATTGGGGAGTCTCTGGGACACAAATCTGACCCACCAACAAGTCCTATTGATGTCACAGACCAGGTTGAGGTCACTCATGCTGGTTACTCAAGTAGAGCTTGACTTGCTGATATGCAGCAGTCCCATCAAGGCGAGGTCTGAGACTGCTTTGTATGCCAGACAGAGGTCACCTCAGAGGAATCTGTATGAATCTGAGTAGAGGGACTTGGCTTGTACCCTATCTGTGTAGGGTAGATGTCTGAGGCCCTGGATTCTCCTGGTGATCTATCCATCTATTGCATGTGCTTTGTGAGGTACATGCTAAAGGGGGCGTTGTACTCAATAATTGGCCTTATAAGGGAAGAATACAGAGATGTTATGACCTCCTTGTCCCTGGATGAGATACCCTTACCTATGAGGTGGACCATGTAGAAAGCTGTCCATACAATGGAAGCAGCATGGTGGTCAAAAGTCAGGTTGCTATCAACCCGGGTGCCCAAATCCCTCATGACTCATTGAGTTCTTAGGACATTGTTATTAATGTGATAATATGTGGGGGCATCACTCTCCCCAAAGGGGATGATGATGCATTTTTTGGCATTCAGCTTGAGGCCATGCTTCTGGCACCAGTCATTTGTTTGGATGAGACCCTCTTGAAGGACGCCCGCATCACTTAAGGGAATTGATGACTGCACCCAGCTTGCAGTCATCTGCAAACTTGGTCAGCCATAGCCCACTGGTTTTGGACTGCACTTCAGAGAAGTATACCTTGAATAACAGAGGCCCCAAGACTGATCCCTGGGGTATGCCGCTCATTACGGGTCTACTGCTTGAGGTATCTTCCCCTATTTTGATTAGGTAGGTTCTATCAGTGATCCAGTCTGCTACCTATTTGGTAACATATGGATTGATGCCTAATCAAAGAGTTTGTCTATTATGCCTGAGGGGGAATAGTGCTGAAGGCTTTGGCCAGGTCAAGGCAGGCATTGTGCACCATCTTCCCCTCATCCATGGCTTTGGTGACTGTCTCAAAGAAGTCGACCAGATTTAACAAATGTGACCTTCCCTTGGCAAAGCCAAACTGTGTGGGGTCAAATGTCTGGAGGTTGCTAATGTTCCTGTTAATGAGGTCCATGATAATCCATTCCATGGCCTTGCAGATCAGGCTAGTTAGGCTGATAGGTCTATAATTTCCTGGATCGGTGGATGCTCAACCTTTGTGTAAAGGGATAACAGTGGCTGTCCTCCACTCAGCTGGGACAAAGCCGGTACTCAGGCTTTGGCTGAATAGGGTGCCTAATGGTGCTGCAGTTCATGTCTGAGTTCATGTAGGAAGCAGCCTGGGATGTTATTGCGTCCCATGGAAGCTGTATTTTTGCCTTTGTGAGGGCAGTGATTACCTGTTCCCTAGAGATAAGGGGAGGAAGGCAGGTACTGGGGATGTACTGATTTACTGATGGGGGGGGCAGAGGGGTAAAGTTTTCACTGAATCTGTCAGCCAATAGGTTGGTTTTATCTACAGCATTTGTGTATGTGGTGTCATTGGCCACCAGTTCTGAGCAGATCGGGTGCTTCCTTTGAGATTGTGGGCATATGTGAAGAAGGCCTTATGATTGTCTCTAGTAGATGTGGCCAATTTGGACTCAAAGTTGTCTTTAGATGATTTCACTAGTGCTATTATTTGCTTGTTCTGGCTAAGGAGAGATTTCTTCCAATTGAGCACCTGCTCCTTCTTGGTCCTGGACAGCAATTTTTCCTTTTGTTATATAGTTTATTTATTGCAGATGTTCACTAGACAGGTTTACTCTTTGTTGTAGAGGATGATTTTGTCCTGTCGAGTATTCCTGATTCCATGCATCTGTATAAATTCTTGTATAGTACTTTGGTGTAGATTTGGACATTGGTACCAGTTCCTACAGAGGGGGAGGGGGTTGTGAAGCTGTTTATACCATCCCTCAGGAGGTTGTAATCAGCTAGAGGGGGGGCAGAGGAGATGGTGACTTCAAACGTGACTGCGTAATGGTCGGATCTTAACAGGGAGGATGATACTGTAGGGCTGCTGCAGTGGTTGCTCATGTTGGTTAATACCAATTCCAAGAAATTATTACCTCTTGTGGGGATATCAACTAGCTGTTCCAAGGCATTTGCATTGATAAAATCAAGGAATCTCTAGGAATTTGTGTTCTGACATGAGTAGTTTTTTCCAGTCTATGGTTAGGTAGTTAAAGTCACCCAGGATCAGGGTTAAGAGTTGAATCTTTATAGATTCGATGAGGTCCAGATAGGTGGAGTGGGCATCCTGAGTCAAATTTGGAGTCCTGTAGATAGCTATGATTTGAATAAGGGTCTTGTCAATGGTTAATTGCACCTGGAGTGTCTCCTGTGCATCATACTGTTTGACCAGCCTGGAGGTGTGTGTGTCTTTAATATATAATGAAACTCCATATCTTTTGGCTTTGCTGCCCACAGTTTGGGGTCTGAATGTATGATAGGATGAATAACCAGGTAAAGTTGGGGTGCTCTCTGATGCTTTGAACCAGGTTTCTGTGACTGCACAAATGTCAGTATCTTACAGGGTTAAGAATGCTTGCAGTGAGTGCAGTTTCATGTTTAGACTCCTATCGTTTAGCAGCATGATCTTTAACTTGCGTTTTGTTGAAATTTTTATGTTGGTAGTATCAACCTCAGGACTCTTCCTAAAAAAAGACACTATGGGGAGGTAAGGACCTTTGCCAGAAGCCCAAAGCCCAAGTGAGACAGATGTAGCCATCTTTAGCAAAGCATCATAATCTGTCAATCATATCTTCCCAGGCTGTCAAGTACTGGATCACCCTGGAATGACAGCAGAAACTAACCAAATTGCTAAATTCAATCATTTTCTGTTTGTATTGAGGCATCATTCTGGTTGATGGCAGAATGCTGCTTAAGGCTAGGGACATACCTGCCTGGGACACATATTCAGTGAGCTCAGGCATGTCTCTCTTCATATAGTCCTGGGAGGTACTTCTCAAGTCATTAATTCCAACATGGACTGTAACAGACTCATAACAGTACCTGTTTTTGAGAGACTAGAGTGCTTGTGTGATATGGTGGATTCTGGCACCTGACAAACAACTAACAGTGACTTTGTCCTTATCCAGCCTGGTGAGAGGCACATCTGTGTGTCTCACAATATGACTAATATATTGGGTTTATGGTTAGGCCTTAGTGGTTTTGAGACACAGGTGTGTGGACTATGCACGGTATGTGGTGTGGAGGGTTGTGGAGTTTGCGTGTGTTTTTGCCTCTGAGGTCTCCTTTATTTGGATTTGTTTTTGTTGAGAACCTCCACATATGTGGATGTGTGTTGTGTAGCTGGTGTTTGAGGTGTAGTGATTGTGTTGACAACCTTCTCAGTGCCAGATATACTGGCTTGTGAGGGAGAGAGCATAGACTCTAGGTTCTTAAAGTAATTGCATCTCCCAAAAATTGTGTTCCTAGGTGGTAGTAGTAGATGGTTCTCCATGTACATGAGGCAATTGCTACACTGGCTCAGAATGCCCATATCAACCAGGCTGAAAGGAGAACTTGTCCTTCCATATTTGTCAGAGTCTGAGGGAGAGAGCCCAGGGAGAGCTAAGGAGTAGGCCTAAAGCCCAAGTGCATAAACCAAAACTAAAAGGCTTAGAATAAAACTTATAATATAAACAGGCTAAAACAAGCAGTATTAAATGCAGCAGAAAAGATGCAATTGAACACTTCAGGAGAAAAAAAGCAGAATAAGCAAGATGAAGTAACAGAGTAGGAGGAGGAAACACAAATACTGTAAAAGCAGTTGAGTAAAGTGTTTCTTTTTTTAGTAAAGAGGAAAGGGAGAAAGGAGGAACAGAAGATAATTCAAGGTTAAGAAACAAATGGGGTTGGCCTTCCCAATTATTATCTCTGCATTAGGTAGAATGAGCTAATGAGACTGGACTGGGAGGAGTGTCCCAGATCAAATTTACAGTATTGATGGGCAACTGGAAAGCTACCAAATTTAAGAACAAGACAACAATAGCGAGAGAGGGTGGGAAACTATGCCTCAGCTACTAGCTACACTATTTTAGGAAGAAAAGACTTTAGAAATATTTATCACAGCAGAAAAACAACAGTAAGACACTAAATGAAAGTTTTAAACAAAAGAAGGAGCAAGGAGACTCTTGAGAATGTTTTTAACAGCAAACAAATCAGTTGCATATTACTCTCCTTGGCAGGAAAATCAGAACAAACAGATGCTTAAAAAATGGAGAAAATGCCTTTCACACAATGAAACTAGCTAAAAAAGCTTTACAAAGAGTGAGACAGTAACAAAAGTGATTTAACAGGCCCAGTAAGGCAGACAATTGCAGTACAACAGTGCAGATTAGTTTATAGCAATACAATACAGTAAAAAGTAGGCAGCAGACAATAAAAAGTGCAATACATAGTAAGAATAAACAATAACTATTAAAAATAAGCAAGAAAACAGGATACTTATTGTTAGATATCACAGATCAGAGTTGTGACCAGTGCCCCTCCTCCATTCAGCTAAGTGTGAATAAGCAGGAAGCCTCTTAAAGGTAGGGCTTAAATACCAGAAGGTTCAAACCTGAAACAATTTAAAAAAGCTCAAAAGAACCAAGCCCTAGACCAGCCAACCTTTACCAGCCAGTGGCCAATCAACACGATCTTCTCACTAAAATGAAGAATGGCTTCTGCTAATCCAAGATGGCCTGAAAAAGTGCTCAGAACAAACAGCCACTACAAACAAACAACCAGGCCAAGAGACAGCAAACGTGAAACTGGACTATGCTTCAGCGAATAGCTATGCTGTTTTAGGCAGAAAACACTACAGAAATGATTATCACAGCAGAAAAACAGCAGTGAGACACTATATGAAAGTTTTAAACAGAAAAAGGATCAAGGAGACTCTAGAGAATGCTTTTAACTGCAAACAAATCAGTTATATGATACACTCTTTGGCAAGAGTTTTTATTCAAAAAAGTTTTCAAATTCTGGAAGTAGTTTTGGGAATAGAACAATAGATAAAAGTCAGTGAGAATACATTTTGGTTGAGATGCAAGTTAAATTACAAAAATGGAGATGTTCCCAATGTCACATGAGAAAAACGTTCATACAATTGCAAGTTATATTTTCCACTAGGCATATATTTAGCAGAGTTGTGGTTACTTCCAGAAAATCTAGAAACAGCTATAATATTTTTTTCTGTAAAGTGGAGAATAAAATTAAATCCAAGAAAAAGAAGAATATTATATCAGGAAGAGAAAAATGAGTGGATTAATAATGTGAAATGCATGTTCTTAACCTGTTCCCTTCAATGGAGCTCCAGAAGTTTTCACTTCAATTTCCAGTGGGTGGAACCTTAGATTTTTGATAGAATCAAATTATGTTCTAACATTTCAAACACATGTTCATATCTGTGGGACCATGGGGATTACTAAAGAAGCATAATTGGCAAACTCTTTAGCACAAACTATTTTTATAGTTGTAGTATTCTTTGTTCTACATGTTAAAATGGATTTTATAAGTCTTAGTAAACTGTACAACTCTTAAGTTTGAAATATTTTGTAAACACCTTGCAATATCTCAGCAACCACTAAAGTTACACACATGCTGCCAGCAGCATTTTGCTCACCCAGTTCAGAAATTTCATACAAGGCTACACAGTACTGTTTGTGCTACTCGGTGGTCAAGATATTTAGAAAAAACACAATATTTATGACAATATAAAAAAGTACTATATGAACAGCAATGAACATTTCTTTACCTGTACTAGACATAGGTCAAATATCAATACAGCTAAGTTTGCCACTGTCTAAGCTTTAGGATGAAATATTTCAATACTTTGTATGTAACATGATTTTGGAATTATTTGTGGAAATATGAGCAAACAATATTTGCCACCTAGAGGTGTCAGCAAGATGTAACTACAGAAATGTCTGCAGGTATCACTTAGTTGTAGTGACTTAAATAGATTTGTGAAAGACAATAATAATTTTCAGCGGTATTATATGGACAGTATTAATAAAAGTTACCTTGGTTTTGCCAGAAACTTTAAAGTGGGCACAGCTAATATTATGTAAGTATATTTTTGAAGTAAGATGAGCCAGGCTGGAAACTTTGAAAAAAAAAAACAGAGTTAACAGGCAATTGAACCTATGATGGAAGGCATTTTAAAAAGAATGCAGCATCTTTTTATGAAACTTTAAATGTATTTATTTATTATTATTTTTAGGTTAGCACATAAAAAATAGCAATTAAAGTGAAGAGCAAGTTATTCATACCAAGTTAATGGACGTCATCATTGATGGCGAGCTTATATTTGACCAATACATCAGTGCTGCTTTCTAAAAACTCCACTGTAAATTAAAGCTACTTTACAAAGCCAGGCCATTTTTTTACTGACCACAGCAAGAAAGTAATTGCAACATTCTTACTTCTGAACCTGCTGCATTCATCTACAGTTTTTGCTAGTCTTCACACTACAGTAATTGATAAGTTTTAACAATGTTATAATAAAATAAGTAAATTTGCATCCAGCCTCTCATACCAAACCCATCACTGTATTCCCCTTGCAGAACCTGACTTGGCTAGAACTACCACACCACATATCATATAAACTGCTAATAATGGCATATACAACACTACACCATCTCTCAAACACCTCAGATATGATCAATAGAATAAAATGATTAAACCGGAAACCTCAATCATAAGACCAACTTCTAATACAATCCTAAAAATCTAGCAACTGACATGGGGATTACTTATACTCAATGAGTATAGCTAAGCTGTGGAACAGCATTCCTGTCATCTTTAGCCAAATAATCTTGCTTTTAAAACCAACGACAAACTACATCTGTGTCATAGAAGGATTTGCAAATGATCTAAATCTTCAGTTTTAAAATACCGGCATACTCATGATTTCCTCCTCTTATCCACTAGGCCATTTCTATCCTACTGAAGTGAGTTTATTGCATTCCTCATGTGAGAAACACATGTACTCCTGTTCTTTTATTAGTTCATAAATCAGGATGATTACAGATACATATCACATCACTTTGGCTACCATACTGTGATACTCTACTGATGAGTGATGTTATTACATTCATAACAATAGTTTTCCAGTTCAGTGATGTTCTATAATATCCACCAGTATTACATCTTGGAACCTACTTCACCTTATGTCTGTTTGTGATTTTTCCTGTTTATTCACCTTTAACGGATTTCAGTATTTTTGTACATATTTCTCTTGACCACATTTAAACTTTGTTATACTGTACATCTGCTATTTCTTGGCGCTTTCTGTTTCAGGCCTCTGTTGAAAATGGCTATTGTAACCAGACAGACTTTCCTGATAAACAAGCACAATTAAAGCAATGAAGAAATAATTGCTACTAAAATGATTATTGTTTGGGTTTAGCACACTGCTTAGAATGTTTTTATAGCAGGTTACTAAAAATAGTAAACAATTCAGCTGTGATTCAGTTTTAC